>NW_026750386.1:0-1402 GCF_022355385.1 Mustela nigripes
ATATTAGTTTTTCGTAAACTACAAAAAAAAAGAAAAGCGCTCCCATTTATAGCGTACACTTTATGGTTCACAAAGCACGTGCCAACAATAAAAATAATGATGGGTTACCGTTACACTTCATAGAAAAGGAGGTACAGGGAAATTGAATGAAAGGGAATAACAAAGTAGGTTCATAAGTCAATCTTCCTTGTAAAAAAATTAACCTGAAAGTGCGTTTCTGCCACCTCTCTCCTGTGTGATATGATAAAGAACGACCATGATACATAAATTATAGTTCAGGGTTTTGAATAGCATAATAGCTTTATACTAACACTTGAGCTTTTATTTTTTTTATATATTTATTGCTAACAAGATAGCTCAATTTGATATGCGGTTCCTGACAACCATCCTCAGAAATAATTCCATCTTTATGAGAAGTCAGAAAGAACCACAAACCAAACCTCAAAATGGATTCAAAGAGAAAATACTCTTTTAAAAATATCCCGTCCTGGGGCACTGGAGTGGCTCAGTGAGTTAAAGCCTCTGCGTTTGGCTCAGGTTATGATCCTAGGGTCATGGGATTGAGCCCAATGTCTGGCTCTCTGCTCAGTGGGGAGCCTGCTTCCACCTCTCTCTCTCTCTCTCTGCCAGCTCTCTGCCTAATTGTGATCTGTCTGTCAAATAAATAAATAAATAAAAACTTAAAAAAAAATTTCCCTTCCTATCAGAAGCAGACCAAACCACTAACAAATTCCCCACCCCAAGGTTTCTCTGGACCACCCTATGGGCACAGAAAGTGACACCATGCCACGCCCTCACCTGGAGCAGAAAGCGCTGGACGCGACCAGGGTCGGGGAGCGGGGTTGTGGAGGCCCAGCCTCCCGCGAACCCCAGGGCACCGGGACAACCCCAGGCGCTGCGCGGAACCCGGGTCCGCATGGGGTCGGGCTGCGGACAGTGCCTTGCAAGTTGGAGCCAGTCAGCGGGCGCGGTAGCCCCCATCGTTTGGCACCCCCACGGGCGCGTGCTGAGGACCCCCTTCCCTTCCCCGCCGTGGCCCCACTGCTTTTGTTCTGGACTTGGGATCCCAGGTGGAAACTAGTCCCTCAGACCTCCCTGGCAGCAAGGAGGGCAGGGAGGGATTCTTGGTTTTATGCCCTGGCTCCTCCTCTCTCCCCATTCACATGCCTTCTGGCTTCCCTTTCCTCTCCTCATTGTCAGTTTTCTTAAATGGTTTTCTTCTGCATGTTGACCCGAAGAGCTATTTCATGAATGAATATACACGAAACTGAGTCGGAGCCCACCTGTGAGAGCCCACCTGTAGAGGCCTTTATTTAGAATGGTCTCTGGTTCTAGCCTCAGTTCAGAATACTGCATGTACCTGAGGACCGAGTACAGATGTTTCTTTCATCTCTGACTTGAA
>NW_026750386.1:1502-1651 GCF_022355385.1 Mustela nigripes
TTGTTTTGCTGAGGTTGGAAAGCCTTGGGAGAGACCCCCTGTATGCAAATGCTGCATGCAATTGCTTAGATAAACGTGTTCCCCACTTAATTGCTTGGGCACTGAACATTTCGCCCTTAACCTGTGGCTTGAGCAGTTAGGAGGAGACA
>NW_026750387.1:0-1651 GCF_022355385.1 Mustela nigripes
GCTGGGACTGAGGTGCTAGGTGCTAAGCCAGCACCTTGGACCCACTTACTATCAGAAATTAATATTCGTTTTATTAACAGATGCATCCCATAAGATGTTGCCACCACAGCCATTAGAAAAGTCATTACAACGGAGGTCCTAACAACATGTGCCAACCTCCATGGCTCCACTCTCTGGCTCTAGGGATTGGTTCATTCATGGGCATGTGACCTGGTCCCAGCCAATGAGGTGGGAGGAACCTTGGGTCTTAGCCTGCAGGGCCAAGGATGGGGTGAACTGCCCAGGCCAGGGAGATTTTCCATCATGACCACAGAAGTAGCCTCAGCCAGGCCTGTGCCAGTGCCACAGAGAGCTCAGGAAGCCAGATGCTTCATTACATTGCTGAGGGCTGAATCAGACTTGTCCTGAAGGCCACACATGCTACAACCTCTGCTAACTCAGGAGAACCCTAAATGTGCTCATGGTCTTGGCCTGAACAAGATGACCATCTATGTGGTATATAACCTGCAAGATATACCCACCAGGCAAAGGGGACTGTCTCAGCCAAACAATACCCACATGGAATTCAACCACAGACAAACATCTTGTGGCAAACTTGAGGCCTACAGAGAAAGGCAGGAGAATCCCTGAGGCCTTCATTGTTGGCCAGTCTCACTATCATCTTTTTTTCCTTTCAAGTGGAGGGGCCAGGGTCAGGCAGGATATGTCCCAGTGTACTCCCACTCTGACACTGGAAAAGAAGAGCCCTCTCTCCCATCATCCATCATGTTGCAGATCTGGAGTGTGGGAAACTATCACCCATGGGCCAAATGGGACCTCTCCCTGTATTCTGTCAATAAAGTGTGGCTGGAACATGAGTTATGGATGGTCTGGGGCTGCTCTCAAGCCACAGTGCAAGAGTGGAGTCATTGTCAGAGACACCACATGGACAGCAAACATGACAGAAAATTTTTACAGAGACCTTATGGAAAAGTCTGTGTCGATCCCTGGTCTCAAGAGTCCTAGGATCATGTCACTTCTTTGAACAGAGAATAGCGCATTCTGGGTAAAATTTAATTTCTTCACCCCCAGAGGCAAGGACTTCCATCTTTTTAGCCAGAACTCCATCTCCATCCTCCTTTATTTAAACCTTAAATGACATATCTACATGTCTGCAGCCCAACAGGAATGCACTGTACATGATAGTGATGCACAGAAACAAAGGTTTAAGGGTGAACTTATGAGGGTGAGCGTGTGCTTCCCCTTTGTTAGCCACAGTGTGCAAGGAGGATATAATACAGTAGTGTGCTTTCTGTCCCACAGGAATGGCAAAAAATTAACCCTAGCACAACCCTAAACCTACTCCTACCTCAACCCCTGACCCTAACTCTACCCCAAACCCCTAACCTTAACCCCTGACCCTAACCCGTGACCCTAAAACCTGACTGTAAACATGACCCCAACCCTGTCCCTAGGTTAGGCTCAGAGGGGTCTGTTCCCAGAGGCCTGATGCCAAAGCCCCAGGGACTAAGGACACCTGAGTAAATCCAGAGGATTCCACCTGCCACCCAGAAGGAAACCATGCCATTTGGTTCAGAGCAGGAGAAATATGCATGCCCACCTAAAGCAACCCCCACATTCAGTGCTGGCTGGACTCAAACCTGGAGCCTGA
>NW_026750388.1:0-1651 GCF_022355385.1 Mustela nigripes
CTGCAAACTAACTACATGTTTAGATAGACCTATGATGACACCATTTAGGTTGTTTGTTTGTTGTTTTGGTGCCTTTGACTACTTTCCACCACGAGGACACCATTTCTTAAATTCCTTTTAGCTATTTGAGATGTTAAATATTTCATATATGTAACAATTATGTATCTCAGCAATAAATTCTAAAAGTGTCATTACTACTGCTCAGAACTTTTGATTTTAAGTTAAAATACAATAGAAGATCTCTATTAATATTCTTAACTGTTAACTACAGATATCACGACTTTTTTTAACTTAACCTGAATTAACTTGAACATTTCTTCATCTTACCTTTTTAAAAATAAGTATTTTCATGAGTTATTTCTGCAATTCTTATTGATTGTATTTATATCGACATAATTATTTAAATTAAGGAGAGATTTTTTGTTGTTTATCAAACATAGGCTTTGAGAATACATGTTATTATAATGGACTCTGATTATTTGTTGATAGATACAGTAATGTTTTGTAACCAACAACCACAAAACCCATATGTTTAAAACAATAAGCTATTTCAAGCTATTTCTTTTAAGCTTACACAGGTATGGGTTGACTAGGAGACCATCTGGTCTCAAAGGGCTGAGAGTCACCTATGTGTACCTCTGTGATTATCAGTCATTCACCTAATGAAATCACTAAGTGCTTTGTTTTGTTTTATTTTGTTTTGCTTTGCTTTGTTTTGTTTTCTTGGCCATAATCTCTCATTTGGTTGGGGCTTCAATGAAGATGCCTCAGTTATCCCCCAGGTGGTTCCCCATTCTCTACCAGATTAGCTATCATTTACTTGTTCTCAAAGTGAAGTCAGAGAAGCTAGAAAAAGCACACAAACACTCAAGATCTCTGGAGGCCTAGTTTGGAAATGGAATATTGTCACTTGTTCCATACTCTCTTGACCATAGCAAATCATGAAACAAGCCCAACTTCAGCGATTCAGAAAAGATCCAACTCTATGAAAACTACAATGTTATATTATCAAAGAAATAGCTGTAAGTAGAATAGGGGACATTTTTGTAATCAATTATTTTTTCATTAATCTTGATAGATATTCTCTGAATACTAGTCTTTGAAGAAAAAAACTTGTTTCTGACAATCTTCACAATTATATGTCTGTCTATTTTGTTTATTTCTAGTCTAATTTTTCTTATTTCCTTTTTATGTTTTTTGAGTTATTTTATTAACAGTTAAGTACCAAGTTAGAGTCTTAGCTAGTTAATTTGCTATTTTTCTTTTCCTATATTTGAGAACATTTAAATTCCCATATAAAAATAATTTAGCATCATCTCATAAGTTTTGAGGAGCAATAACTTTGAAATATTTAGTTATAAATATTTTCCAATTACAAGTGTGGGTTCTTATTTGATATAAATTATTAGTATATTTTAAATTTAAATTAAATATGCATTTGTAGCAAAATTAACTTTTAGAAAGTACTTTCTAATAAAATGGCATTGAATTCAGAAAATGTAGATTTGAATCACAACACATATGATCCTCACAAACATAATTTGGAACAAAGTCAGAAAGCGCACACAAAAAAATACATACTTATGAATCCATTTATGTAAAGTTCAAAAACAAGCAAAATTATTCTTTTTCCTTTAGGAGTACATAGTGA
>NW_026750389.1:0-1651 GCF_022355385.1 Mustela nigripes
ATTTGGTTTTTTTGGGGCCTGGGGTGAATATGCTGAGGTTTATCTTGGTCGGCTCTTGTGTGCCTGTTAAAGGAGACATTCCACCAACTCACCAGAATGACGGCTTTCAGAATGCTGTGTTCAGAAAAGAGCATGTGGTCAAGGCTTTCTTCTACTCCTGTATGGGAGAGTCTGTTCTCCTGGGACTAAGCAACTTGGACTGAGGAAGGAAATCCCCCAAATGTCCACGATTGTGATTTCATGTTGGCAGGTTAGACAGCTAATGTCCTCACCATCTTGTCTTTGGCCAGTAGCTCAGTCTTTATGCTGCTGGTGCGAGATCACAAAATTTCTTGTGCCCCATTGAGTATTCTTCACGAACACTGCCTCTCATGGATGAAGTGCCACAACCCACTATCTTCCCACTGTGTCTCCTGGCATTGTCTCTGATCATGGTTTCCAGGCTGTCTGTACCTGGATGCTTGATGGTGTCCTCTACAGGAGAAACCCTGTGTTCTCTCGATTTGATGTCTACCAAGCCTGCAGATCAGAAATCTCCAGGCCTCAAGACCATTTGTTGGCAAGAAGTCGTGCCATTCAGACCATTTGCTTTTCAAAGCCAATGGCATTTGGAAACATGTTCCTTCTGAATTCCCAGTGTGCTGAACTCTCCTGTGACTTTGTATTTTGCATTAGCTAACTGCCCTCTAATGAACCAATGCCCACTTCTTCCCTGAACCATGTCTCCAATCTTCTCCTATAGTCTCTGTGACATTTTTTCTCTTTTGCTTGGAGTTTACTTTGTAGGCCTCAGGTCAATTTCCATCAAGTTGCAGTTAATGTGGTAATCTTCCAGTTGTGTTCTTGGCTGAAGACAAGCCAGGGGTTCTCAGACAGTACTACCATCTAACTGTCCTCCAAGTCACTGCAAATCCTTGCTGAGGCATAAGCAAGAATGAATTCTTCCACTTACCTCATATGGCAGTGCTGTGGAGGGCATGGGCTACATCACATCTATCAATCTCAGAAAGATAAATAAGAGACCATTTCACTCTCTCATAACAGTCAAAAGACATATGAAAAAGCAAGGAAAAAAGGGACAAACAATACGAGTCTAACCAGGCACAAAATATTTCGTGTTTGTTTGAAGACACATTTTTGAGAATATGTGCTTATCAAAGAGGACTAAAGGTGATATTCCTTGTAGGAAATGTGGCTGAAAGTATTGAAAAGTGAGTTTTCAAAATGAATTGCTATTTTTAAAATACTGAATCCCTATCTCTTGAAATTTAATTATAAGTGTTATGTGAAACAATCAACGACAGCACACACACACACACACATACACACACACACAGAACACACAAAATTTGGGGAGGAATTGAAGAAATGCACTAAAATACCAAACCTCAAAGAAAATACCATATAGTGGAAAGGCACAGAGAATCTAAGTCAGAAACCAACCAAAATGAGAAAGTTACCTTCTTACCTATCAATAATTAGTTGAAGTATTCAGGACCAAATTCAATTTTTGATTTTTGATTGGATGAAATAAAAAAAAAAGAAAAAAGAAAATTGGCAGAATGCTCCTGTGTGGCTCAGTGGGTTAAGCTGCTGCCTTCATTTCAGGACATGATTTCAGGGTCCAGGGATAGAGTACCATATCGGGCTC
>NW_026750390.1:0-1651 GCF_022355385.1 Mustela nigripes
TGGGGGTTTTCCCACGATGGGAGTTGTGAGAAGCTCCCCTTCAAGAATGGGCCATCAGGGACAGAATGTCCAACCTGAGCGACCGTCTGATCCTCGCCCTGACTTCAGATGCACGAGATCTCGATTCAGGTCTGTAGATTGTGCCTGCCATATCCTCGCCCAGATTCCTAGGCCTAGCATGGGTTCTCAGTCTTCCGTCCTCAGACTACTGGCCCACAAGCCCTCCAGTTTGGCAATCCAGACTACAATGCAGCACTCTGCCTGCCCTCCAGAAGAAAAACATTGCCCTCTGGGGCTACCCAGAAACCCCAAATGAGGATCAATCTGCACGCCATTCGGCTGTCCCCCAGATATATAGGCTGACCTGGGCACTAATGCCCTTTCTGACACAGCCTGAGCCTGGACCTCCTGGCCCCACCCAGATAGCTGGCCGCACACTGATTACATGGGACCCGCCATGGCCTTACCTCGTCATCTCTTCTCAACCTCGGTTTTCAGGCTTCAGAACCAAGACCTTATCTCCAATCAAGGCCCAGGTTTGAAAATGATGCAGATCAGAACTCTTTCCCCATGGCAAGAAACCTTGTGGTTGGCATGTTGTCCAAGATTCAGTGTAGTTGAAACCAGTGTGGCCTATGAGACCCCGCCCATGCTTGAGGGCCACATTGGTCACAAACACATATTGTGACCCTAAGCCTGAGCCCAGTCCTGAGGTAAGGCCTCTCAGTGGCTGGATGGAGAGACAGCATATTGGGCTTGCCATGCCCCTAGCACCCAATTTTTAAACATAGTTCAGGTTGTCCCTTCACTTTTCCCCAGGGCTCTGCTTTGGAATTCCGCTTTTGGTGGGACCCCTGAGGTAACAAACCTGAAAGGAGTTCTCCCATCCCACAGATTGACGAAAAACAATTGGGATCGGACCAAATCCACAGAGAGCAAGATTCGTCCATGGCCCATGAGGCCTCCCCAACATACCACGGCCATCGCTGATTCAAAAGCCAGAGACAAAAGCATGAGCACGCGCCTCAGACTCGCTCATTCTTCATATCCTGAAGAGTTCTTTAGAGAAGAACATACACGGCACTAGAATACTCCCAAAGTATAGAGTCTAACATGGGCACTAATGCACTGTCTGACAACCAGAGCCCGGACCTCGTGACCAACACCCAGACAGCTGACCGCACACTGAGCACTTCAGACCCGCCATGTCCTTAGATCATCATCTCTTCCGTACCTCAGTTTTCAGGCTTCAGAACCTAGACCTTTTCTCCAATCCCTGCCCAGGGGTGACTGTGATGCAGAAATCAGAACTCTTCCTTACCCATGGCAAGAAACCTTGTGGTCGGCTTGTTGTCCAACGTTCAGTGTAGGAGAAACCAGCATTCACACTGAGGCCCCGCCCATTGTATAGGGCGAAGAGGGCATAAACACGCATTATGACCCTGAGCGTGAATCCTGTCTTCTAGTACGTCCTCTCAGTGGCTGGGCCATTAGATGCCATAATGGGCTTGACATGTCCCTAGGCCCCAATTTTTAACCAGATTTCTGGTGGTCCAGTCTCCACTCCCAAGGGCTCTACTCTGGAATCCCCCATTTGGTGGTACACCTGAGGTTAAAAAACAAAACAAAACGAATCAACAACAACAGAACA
>NW_026750391.1:0-1651 GCF_022355385.1 Mustela nigripes
AGGCTGAGTTGAAAAGGACTCTCCCGTGGATGTGTCCTAATATGATTCTGTGTCTTGAGACCTTGGAATGAAGCGGTGGCACTCGGGCCCTGAAGGGTTCTCCTAAAGAGAGGCTTTCAAACAGCTCCATTGTGCAAGTTTCCCATGTGTAGATGAGATTTTTTCTGATGGATGATCAAGAAACAGCCATATGCTGTTATTGAAATCCAGGACTCTGAGGAGAGATGCCTGGAAACCAAAGTAATGGATCTGATAGGTGCCTAGGGGCCTGTTCGTTCCTTATTACCTCTGGGTATATCAGTCTACGGGTCCGAGTGCAGGTAGGTGCTCAGATGGGCTCAGATTGCCCCTGTTTGTCCAGGGAAGCGAAAACTATTGGGAAGGCCTCAGGAATATTGGAGGTTTATCCTCGTAGTAGGGTTATGGCCATTGGAATGGGCACATACAATTCCCTTGGAGAGGGCAAGCACAGTCGTCAGGTTTGGCTCCAGGGGCATTAGCCTTTAGGGTGTGTAGGCCAGGGCTGTTTGGACAGTTGTCTGAAAACACAAACTCGGCTGATGTTTCGGGTCAAAGGTATGGCTGGACTGATCTACAGACAATGAGGAGAACTCTTCGGGATATGAACAAAGGGCGAGTGTGAGGCTCTTGCACACGTTTTTGTCTCTAGATATCGTGTCACTCATGGTCGTGAAATTTCCGGGTGACTTCATGGCAAATGGACGAGTCTTACTCTCTGTGGGTTTGACCGCGTCCAAGGAGTTTGGGGTCACTCCGTGGGATGGAAGAAATCGTTGCTCTGTTGTTGTTGATTTGTTTTCTTTTGTTTTTCAACCTCAGGTGTCCCACCAAATGAGGAATTCCAGAGTAGAGCCCTGGGCAGTGGTGACTGGACAACCAGAAATCTGGTTAAAAATTTGGGCCTAGGGTCATATCAAGCCCATTATGACATCTAATGGTCCAGCCACTGAGAGGACTTACTAGAGGACTGGAATCACGCTGAGGTTCACAATGCGTGTTTATGCCCTCGTCGCACTCAAGAATGGGCGGGACCTCAGGGTGAATGCTGGTTTCTCCTACACTGAACGTAGGACAACATGGCAACCACAAGGTTTCTTGGCATGTGTAAGAAGGAGTCCTGATTTCTGCATCACAGTCACCCCTGGGCCGTGATTGCAGATAAGGTCTACGTTTTGATCCCTAAAACTGAGGTAGGGAAGAGATGATGACCTAAGGCCATGGCGGGGCTGATGTGCTCAGTGTGTGGTCAGCTGTCTGGGTGTTGCTCAGGACGTCCCGGCTCAGGTTGTGTCAGACAGTGCATTACTGCCCAGGTTAGACGATATAATTTGGGTACATTCGAGTGCCGTGTAGGTTTATTGTCATTTAATGTGCTGGGCAGCTCATTAGGCAATATATTGTTTTTTTTGAGGGCAGGCAGAGTACTGCAATGATGGTCCGGAATTGCCAAATTTGTGGGCTTCGGGGCCAGGAGTGTGAGGATGGAAGTCTGAGAACACAAGCTAGACTTGGGTTACAGGCGAGGGCACGGCATGTACTCCCTGAAGATCTGAAGCAATATCTCATGCATCTGAAGTCAGAGCGAGGATCAGACGTTGGCTCAGCTTGGATTTTCTGTTCATGACGGCCC
>NW_026750392.1:0-1651 GCF_022355385.1 Mustela nigripes
CTGATCCTCGCCCTGACTGCAGATGCACGAGATCTCGATACAGGTCTATAGATTGTGCCTGCCATATCCTCACCCAGAAACCTAGGCCTAGCTTGGGTTCTCAGACTTCCGTCCTCAGACTACTGGCCCACAAGCCCTCCAGTTTGAAAATCCAGAACTACAAGGCAGCACTCTGCCTGCCGTCCAGAAGAAAAATATTGCCCTCTTGGGCTACCCAGAAACCCCAAATGAGGATCACCCTGCACTCCATTCGGCTGTACCCCAAATATATAGGCTGACCTGGGCACTAATGCCCTTTCTAACACTGCCTGAGACTCGAGCTCCTGGCCTCACCCAGACAGCCTACCGCACACTGAGTACATCAGACCCGCCATGGCCTTAGGTCGTCATCTCTTCACAACCTGGGTTTTCAGGCTTCAGACCCTAGACCTTATCCCCAATCACGGCCCGGGTTTGAAAATGATGCAGAAATCAGAAATCTTTCCCCATGGCAAGAAAGCTAGTGGTTGGCATGTTGTCCAAGTTTCATTGTACTTGAAACCAGTGTGGCCCATGAGGCCCCGCCCATGCTTGCGGGCCACATTGGTCACAAACACTCATTGTCACCCTCAGCGTGAGCCCAGTCCTCAGGTAAGGCCTCTCAGTGGCCGGATGGAGATACATCATAGTGGGCTTGCCATGCCCCTAGGCCCCAATTTTTAACCATAGTTCGATTTGTCCCTTCACTCATCCCCAGGGTTCTCCTTTGGAATTCCTCTTTTGGTGGGACACCTGAGGTAACAAACATGAAAGGAGTCCTCCCATCCCACAGATTGACGAAAAACAATTGGGATCGGCCAAATCCACAGAGAGCAAGATTCGTCCATGGTCCATGAGTCCTCCCCAACATTCCACGTCCATCGCTGATAAAAAATCCAGAGACAAAAGCCTGAGCACGCGCCTCAGACTCGCTCATTCTTCATATCCTGAGGAGTTCTTCAGGTAAGAACCTACACAGCATTCGAATGCACCCAAAACATATAGTTTAACCTGGGCACTAATGCACTGTCTGACAACCTGAGCCCGGAACTCGTGACCAACACCCAGACAGCTGACCGAACACTGAGCACATCAGACCCGCCATGGCCTTAGGTCATCAACTCTTCCCTACCTTAGTTTTCAGTCTTCAGAACCTAGTCCTTATCTCCAATCACTGCCCAGGGGTGCCTGTGATTTAGAAATCAGAACTCTTCCTTATCCATGGCAAGAAACCTTGTGGTTGGCATGTGGTCCAACGTTCAGTGAAGGAGAAACCAGCTTTCACCCTCAGGCCCCGCCCATTCCTGAGAGCGACGAGGGCATAAACAAGCATTTTGACCATCAGCGTGAGTCCTGTCCTCCAGTACGTCCTCACAGTGGCTGAACATTAAATGTCATAATGGGCCTGACATATCCTTAGTCCCCAATTTTTAACCAGATTTCTGGTTGTCCAGGCGCCCCTCCCCAGGGCTCTACTCTGGAATCCCACATGTGGTGGGACACCTGAGGTGGTAAAACAAAATAAAACAAATCAACAACAACAGAACAACGGACTTCTTCCATCCCACAGAATAACCCCAAACTCTTTGGACGGGTCCAAACGCCCAGAGAGTAAGACTCGTCCATTTCCCAT
>NW_026750393.1:0-1651 GCF_022355385.1 Mustela nigripes
CTGAACGGATGGGTCCATGACCCAGGAGCGGGGCTAACCCTAACAGTAACCACTAACCCTGACCCTGACACTGACTGTGAGCCTGCCCCCAACCCTAACCCGAGCCCTGACCCTGTACCTGACCCTAACTATGACTGTGATCCCGACCTGAACCCTAAAACTAAAGCTAAGCCTTACGCTGACCCTGATCTGGACCCTGGACCTAAACCTAACTCTGAGATAACCTAGCTATGACTCATCCCTAACATTGACCCTGACCCTGACTCTAATCCTAACCGTGATGCTGACCTAACACTGACCCTAACCCTAAACCTGACCGTGACTGTGTGCCTGACCCTAATCCTAACCTTAAAGGTAACCCTAACCCTGACCATAATACAGACACTGAACTTAAACCGAACACTGACCCTGAACCTAACACTAACCCCTACCCTAAACCAAACCCTCACCCTGACCTTACGCTGTCTAACCCTAACACTCACGATAACACTACTTCTAACTCTAACCCTAACCCCATCCCAAACTTTTCCCCTAAACCTAACTGTGAATCTGAACCGAACATAAAGCAAAGCCTGAAACTAAACCAGACCCAGGCCCTGAACTTCACCTGACCCTGACCCTGACCGTAATACAAACCATGACCTTAACTGTGACCACTACATAACCTTGTCCCTGACCCGAATGTGGACTTTAGACCAATACCAGATCCTGACGCTAAACCTGACCCAGACCCAGGCCATGACCGTAAACCTAACCCTGACCCTAACAGTGACCCTGACCCAGAACCTAACACTAACCCTGACACTGAATGTGAGCCTGACCCAAACTCTAACCCTAAATGTAACCCTGACCCTGACACTAACATGGGCCCTCCGCTGAATCCTATCGCTGAAACTAACCCTAACACTATACCCTAAACCTACCAAGGACCCTGACCCTAACCAGGTCTAAACCTAATCCTCAACCTAACTCTAACCCTAACACTAACCCTAAACTTTAACAATAACCCTGAACGTATACCTGATTATGCTCATAACCCTAACCCTCAACCCTGACACTAAACCTGACCCTGGCCCTGACCCTAAACCTAACCATGAACCAGACAATGACCACTACATAACCCTGTCGCTGAACCGAATGTGGACTTTAAACCAATACCTGATCCTGACCATAAACCTGACACTGGCTCTAGACTTCACCCTGACCCTGACCCAGGCAAAGACCAGAAACCTAACCCTGACACTAACCCTAACCCTGACACTGAATGTGAGCCTGACCCTAACTCTAACCCAAAACGTAACCCTGACCCTGACACTAACAAGGGCCCTGACCGAAAACCTAATGGTGAACCTAACCCTAAAACTAACCCCTAACATTATCCCTAACACTGACCCTAATCCGATCTAACACTAACCATACACCTACCTCTAACCCTAACACTAACCCCACTTTAACAATAATCCTGACCCTCTCCCTGATCATGATCATAACCCTAACTCTGAACTTTGCCTATGTTAGACCTTACCCTTAAACCTGACCCTGGCCTTGACCTTAACACTGACCCTAACCCTGACTGTAAACCTAACTCTGACCCAATCCATGATCCTGAACAGAATCGTAACCCAAAAGCTAACCCTGATCCTGAACCTAC
>NW_026750394.1:0-1651 GCF_022355385.1 Mustela nigripes
CTGGGGGTGGTGCCAGTGGGTTGAAGGTTTTTCCTGCTTCGAGGTCTCTCTGCACCTCCCAAGGTCACCATTTTGCCCTAGGGGGCTGGCGGATTACTGGCATGAGTCTCTGGCATTCCCAGTGTGGTGGTCAGCCCTTTGGGCACGAAAGCCTATACTCCCCACCTAGGGTTAGGGTTAGGGCCTAGGGGCATGGCAGCTCTTATCTGCTGGCGCTGAGGTGGTCCCCTCTCAGGGTCGAAATGAGGTTATGTGTTCGGCGCTTCAGCAGAATCGGGCACAGTGGATGGGGGTCAATGATGATGGGGTTGGCTTTAGGGGGCATGCAGTTTTCTCCCCGTCCATGGGTTCAGCGCAGGTCCAAACAGTATGGTTTCCTACCCCGTGGCTGGCAGAGTCTTGGAATGTCACTCAGAGGGGTCCTTTATCCGTGGGCACCTCAGAATGGAAGCCTGAAAAGACAAAGTATGGGTACAGTTAGGGTTAGGGTTTAGGGTTAGGGTAGGGTTAGGGGTTAGGGTTAGGGGTTAGGGGTTAGGGTTAGGGTTAGAGGGTTAGGGTTAGGGTTAGAGGGTTAGGGTTAGGGTTAGGGGTTAGGGTTAGGGTTAGGGTTAGGGTTAGGGTTAGGTCCATGTTCACTGTTAGTGTCAGGGTTAGGTTTTGGGTCAGCGTCAAGTCCAGGTGAGGGTCAAGGCCATCGTCAGGTTGAGGGTTAGGGTCAGGCTTTTGTTTAGGTTCCAGGTTCAGGTCAGGGACAGGGTTAGTTTTGGGTCATAGTTGAGGTCAGATTTAGGTTTACGGTCATGTTCAGTGTCATGGTCAGGGCAATGATCAGATATAGGGTCAGATTCAGTCTTTGGTTAAGGGTGAAGTTTTATTGCAGCGTCAGGGTTAATTTCAGGGGAAAGGTTTGAGTTTGGTTTTAAGATTAGGGTCAAAATTAGGTTTATATAGCGTTAGCGTTAGACAGCATTATGGTTAGGTTTAGGGTTGGGTTAGGGTCGGGTTAGTCTTAGGGTTCGGGTCAGCGTTAGGTTAGGTTCAGGTTCATCTTAGGGTCAGGGTTCAGGTTATCTTTAGGGTTAGCTTTAGAGTCAGGATCACAGTCACGGTCAGGGTTAAGTTTAGGGTTAGGGTTAGGTCACGGTCAGGGTTCGGAGTAGGGTTAGAGTCAGGGTCACGTTTAGGGATGAGTCACAATTAGGGTAAGGTCAGGATCAGGTTTATGTTCAGGTTCTGGATCAGGTTCTAATTAGAGTCAGGTGTAGTGTGAGGGTTCAGATCAGGCTCACGGTCAGGGTCATGGTTAGGGCTGAGATTAGGGTTTGGGTCAGGCTCACAGTCAGGGTCCAGATCAGTGTTAGGGGTTAGTGTTAAGGTTTGGGTTAAGTTTATGGTTAGAGTTAGGGTCCGGGTTAGGGTTAGACATCGATAGGGTCAGGGTTAGCATTAGGGTTAAGCTAGGGGTCAGGGTTAGGGTTAGGTTCAGGGTTAGGTTTTATGTCAGGCTCACAGTCAGTCAGGGATAGGTTAGTGTCAGAGTAAGGGTCAGGGTCAGGGTTAGGATAGGGTCCGGTTCAGTGTTAGGGTCAGGGTCAGGGTCCGGGTTAGGGTCATGGTTAGGGTAAGGTCAGCTTTACGTTTAGGTTCT
>NW_026750395.1:0-1651 GCF_022355385.1 Mustela nigripes
AAAAAAAAAAAAAAAAAGAAAGAAACTTGGCCAGAAAACTCCCAACTTAGGAAGGCCAACTTAATGGTTTTTTGACTTTATGGGGGTACACACGTGACATGTGTTCAGTAGAATTGGCACTTTGGAGTTTGGATTGGGATCTTTTTCCCAGGCTAGTGATCCCCAGTATGATCCTCTCTCCCGATGCCAGCCAGCAGCCCCAGCTCCCGGGCAGGCACACGACCACAACGGGTCAGCAGCCAACACACCGACAACCCTTCCACACCCACACAGCTGTTCTGCTTCCCCCTGTCAGTACGTTGCTCTATCAGTGACATGAGATATTCAACACTTTCTTATCAAATAGGCTTCGTGTGAGATGCTCTTGCCCAACTACAGGCTAACATAACTATTCTCTCTCTCTCTCTCCCACTTTTTTTATTTTTAAGATTTATTTGAGAGAGTGAGTATGTGGGAGGAAGGGGCAAGGGAGAGAGAGAGAGAGAAGCTTAAACAGACTCGCTGCTCAGTGCGGGGCTCGATCCCACAATCCAGAGATCACAACATGAGCCAAAACCAAGTCTGAAGCTTAACTGAGCCACCCAGACTCCCCGGCCGGCGTAAGTGTTCTGAGCACCTTTAACGTCTTCTGGGCTGAGCTATGATGTTCGGTAGGTTAGCCATAGTATCGCATTTTTATTTTTTAAAGATTTTATTTATTTATTTGACAGGCAGAGATTACAAGTAGGCTGAGAGGCAGGCAGAGAGAGAGAAGGAGGAAGCAGGCTCCCCGCCGAGCAGAGAGCCCGATTCGGGGCTCGATCCCAGGACCCTGGGATCATGACCTGAGCCGAAGGCAGAGGCTTTAACCCACTGAGCCACCCAGGCGCCCCAGTATCGCATTTTTAATTTAGGATATTTTCAACTGCCGATGGGTTTATTGGTATATAACCCTGCTATAAGTCAAGGAAGATCTATACTCTAATTTGATAGTCTAATTTGATGTTTTCTTACCTTATTTCTACTTTTGGGGCAAGTCAAAATAATATATTTGTGGTCAGATACGTATGAGCCAAAGGGTAGAAATGGCGGCTTTCTAGCACTTAGTAATTATTTCCCTAGGAACAACATAAGAGGAGTTTATTAATCACTAAATTATACAGTCCCTCATTAGATCCACTCTAATTGTTTGACTTGAAGGCTTCTGTTCTCATTATCATTCAGTGCTTTATTGACTGTAATGCCTTTGAATTTCACTAGTGAGTTAGAATTTTACTTAGACTTCCCATTGATGTGGGTGTTGGGGTGTCGTTACCCACATGCATGGTTGAGAGTGGAAATTGATACTCCAGAACACTGTTCGGCAGCATCTATTATTCATTGATCAGGCAATCTCCCTTTAAGGATCCTACAGATATCACAGCAGAGTGTGTTTGAAATTGATACAAATTGCGGATGACTTACATGCCCTTCTGTAGGGACTGCTTGGATACGTTTCAGTACTTTGACTTAGTACAATTAAAACCATTTAAAAAAGGAGAGACATGGGGCGCCTGGGAGGCTCAGTGGGTTAAAACCTCTGCCTTCGGGGGCGCCTGGGTGGCTCAGTGGGTTAAGCCGCTGCCTTCGGCTCAGGTCATGATCTCAGGGTCCTGGGATCGAGTCCCGCATT
>NW_026750396.1:0-1651 GCF_022355385.1 Mustela nigripes
AACCCTAAAGCTAACCCTGTTCCTGAACCTACTCATAAAACAGAACCTAACATAAAGCTGACCTTACCATAACCATGAACCTAACCCTGACCCAGACCCTAACCCTGACACTAAACCTGTGCCAAACTTATCCCTGACCCTGACATGAACCTTGTCCTCCAAACAAAACTTGAACCTGAACCTATATCTGACCATGACCCTGCCTGACCCTAAACCTAACCGCTACCCTAACACTGACCCTGACCATACTCTGACCGAAACGCTAACCGTGACCCTACTGTGAGCCTGAATGTAAACCTAACCATGAACCTAACCCTAACTCTGACCCCTACCCTAAGCCTAATGCTAACCCTGACCCCAAAGACATCAAACCCTAACTGTCACCCTAAGTCTTTCTTAACCCTAACCCTAACACTAACCTGGTCTAAACCCAGCTCTGTTCCCTCTGGTGGGGACAACAGCGGCACCCAGGCCTCCCAGGGGTTTGAGGGAGACAATATGGGGGTCACTGGATGGGCAATGCATTCAGTGGTGAGTGAGCCTTGACCAGCTTGGGGACCGGTGGCTCAGGGAGCTCTGCTGGAGCAGGAAGTTAAGTAAGGAGCAACCAGGCAGTGGTGACCTCACTTCCCTGACGACAGAGCCCAACGGAATTGGAACCCACGTATCCAGGCACCCCATTACAGCGAAAACCCCACTTCCCAGCTCATTTCTAGGCACATCCTAAAGGAAGCGTCATGTTCTTCTGCTATACTGAAACCCAGAGGATGCATGGAGAAGAGAGCTCGCCTGCCAGACAGGTCCCTTCCCTGGCAGGTCATATCAGGATTCCCAACGCCTCAGGCCCTTTGGCTAATAAAATCAAAAGGTGACACCAGGGGGCTTAGAGTCAGAGAGTCCCACACCTTCTGATCCATGGGTGTAGCCCTAGGTCTCTTCCCCGTCTCTCTCTCTCTCTGTGTGTGTGTGCGTGTGTGCCTCTGGGTGTTTGTGAGTCTGGGTGTAATGAGGAGCTGGCCATGCCATCGTGGCTGGAGATGCCCAAAGCAGGATCAGGCTGATGAGAGGTTAGAGGTCTGGTGGGCAAGTCATGTTCACACCACAGTTTAAGGCTGGTTACGTGAGATTGGCTGTAGGATCTACACACTTCTGCCCAGGGTTTATCCTGAGACCTTGAAGGGATGGGTCCATACCCAGGAGCGGGGCTAACCCCAACAGTAGCCACTAACCCTGATTCTGACACTGAATGTGAGCCTGCTCCAAACCCTAACCCAAGCCCTGACCCTGACCCTGACCCTGACTGTGATCCTGAACTGAACCCTAAACCTAAACCTAAGCCTGACACTCACTCTGATGTGGACCCTGAACCCAAACTTAAATCTGACGTTACCATAACCATGACTCAAACCTAATTATGACACAGACCCTGACCTAATCCTAACCCTGAAGCTGACCTAACCCTGACCCTAACCGTAACCCTGACCGTGACTGTGAGCCTGAACCTAACCCTAAACCTAAAGGTAACTCTAACCATGACCCTCCCATCCAAGTACTAACCAGGCCCAACCCTGCTTAGCTTCCGAGATCAGAAGATATCGGGCACTTTCAGGGTGGTATGGCCGTAGACTAACCATGACCCTAATACGGACCA
>NW_026750397.1:0-1651 GCF_022355385.1 Mustela nigripes
GGCCTGATTCTGTGGCAGCCCCGCTCTGTCCTCCTCAGACTTCAGAGCAATAGCTGAATAAGTGGAGAAAGGACCAGGGGATCAGGAAGGTGGCCACCGAACAGTGACTTCTCTGGAGGGTGGCTGAGCTAGCGAGTGAGCATGTTAGTCCAGCTCTGCCTGCAGTCTGGATGGAGCTGAACAAGGGCCAAGAAAGGGGAGGAGGAGCAGAGAGCAGGGAGAAAGGGACCAAAGAGGATTTTCAGAGGAAGGGAAGTAATTGGGAGGAGAGAAGAAACTCTAGAAGACAGGCATGTAAGAAAAGAAAAGGGATGAAGTGGGCATCAGGAAAGGGCACCACCAGGGAAGGACAGAGGGGAAGAGAAGAAGGAGGGAGGGAGGAAAGGGGACAGGAAGAAGGGAGGAGTCAGCACGCCAGGGCTCCCCCTGCATCTGAAGAAGAGGTGGCTGGTCCCTCTTGTCAAACAGGGTGCTCACTCTTTGGTCCCAGTTTCTGCTCCCAGTGCTACTGGGCTTTGCAGCAAATTAATGACATGTATAAAATTATAGGGAAAGGACACATTCCGTTCCACTATGAGTACAGCTTTTAAAATGGTCTCATGAGGCAGGGATTCTAGCCATTGGCTGCACAAGGCATGATGCCTGTTAGTGATTCTATTTTTTCTTCTGCAGAATGGGTCTTTCTACATTCCAGGTCATTTCTACCCCAATAAATAATGCGGCGATTCTCTCAGTGAGTTGTAATTTTGGTTTAAACAGCCAACTGTCTCTTAAAAAGGACTTTTGTTTAAAGTCCTTTTAAAAAAAAAAGTCCTTTAAAAAAATCTTTTTTTTAATTTTTTATTTTTTAATCCCATAGGTTTACTCTGATCCTGGAACTTTGTCATTTTGATCTTCTCTGCTGATTAAAATATTCTTCATCAGCAGCACCTACTGCTCTCCTCTCCTGGTGGTCTCTCGGGAAGGGGTCTTCTCTAGCTCTTCTAGCAGGAGATGGGCACTACCCCTCTACCCCTGTTGCCGGACCAACCTTACCTATCGTGCAGGGTCAGTCAGCCTGGCCTTTTATCTGTTGTTCTCTTCTGAGTGGTTAGTTATTCATAGATACTGTGCTTTGCTTTTGTCAGGATTTACTCTGGACTATCAAAACCCTTTTCTTGTGCCACTGAACCCTAAGAAACAGTCCTGATGAGAGAACCAGGAACTCGAACAGATCATATTTATCATGAATGTTGGTCCAAAAGGAAAAATACATTTCTGAGGAGCCTCAAGATCTCTGAGAAGGGAAGTTTCACCAACGCTGTCATGTAGGGGTATCAATTCAGATTCTGTGTCAATTTTCCTCCTTTCCCAGCTAATAATTCTCTACCTCAGAAAGCCCACTCTCAACTGTTTCCTCTCTCAAAGGCAGTTGCTCTTAGAGTCTGCACATGGCACTTGGGGCCTGCTGGTCGTTGGCTACTGCCCTCTGTACCTTGGGTGTAACAGCTGCGGGGCATCAAGATGAGAACGTCTCTTGTTCTAAGACTTAATATAGTTTGGGGCACATGGGAAGCAATAATCACTTATTTTCTTGATCCAAGTGTTCGACCTTTCTTAATTATTCTAGTACCACAGTTTACTTGTTCTAAGATTTGTCCTCCCCCCCCCC
>NW_026750398.1:0-1651 GCF_022355385.1 Mustela nigripes
ACTCTTCTGTAATTTTGACTTGATCTTTATGTCTGATAATGAAATTTGCTTTAAAATCACTTTTCATTATCTTGATATAACCACCAAAGTTATAGTGTGATTACTGTTAATATATCATATTTTTTCTTTTACTTTTTAAAACACTTCTATATTTAATCCTGACAAAAAAACAAAACAGCTTTTTAGCTTGGAAGCATCTTTCTAAATTATCTTTTTTTTTTTAAATGAAGCAGTAGCAATTTTTGTTAAGGGACCTAAACTGAAAGTAGGTTTAGAAATGTATTTATTTATTTAGTAATAGATTTTATTTTGTTTATTGACAGCAAGAGAGAGAGAGAGAAAGAGAGAAAGAGAGAGGAAGTGCACAAGCGGGGGGAATCACGTGCAAAGGGAGAGGAAGAAGCAAGCTCCTTGGGGTGAAAGTAGTCCCATGCAGGGCTGGATCCCTGTACACTGGAATCATGACCTCAGCCAAAGGCAAACATCTGCTTAAACAACTGAGTCATCCAGGCACCGCTAGTAAATTAAAAAAAAAAAAAGACCTTTTAAAAACATTTTCTTTCTTTCTTTTTTTATGATATTTTATTTATTTTACAGACAGAGAGACAGGAAGAGGAACTATAAGCAGGGAAGAGGGAAAAGGAGAAGCAGGTTTCCCACTGAGCAGAGAGCCTGATGTGGGGCTCCATCCCATGACCCTGGGATCATGACCTGAAAAGAAGGGACACTTATGGAGGAAGCCACCCAGACACCTCTTTTCTTTGTTTTTAATATATGGCAACTGATGCTTCCCAGCCACGAGGAGCATATTAACCATTGATTAAATCTTTGATAACAACCTATTTAAAAAGGTGTGTAAATATATACTTACTCAGATTTATACACTTTGTGTTTTTTTCATAGTTTGTGGCTGGACCCCATGGTCACAACACTGCTTCCAGTCTTTGCCTTCCCATCTTTTGATACCAGGTATTTGGTCAGCAAAGCAAATTAGTATCAAAATTAATAATCCCTTGGCACCATATCTCTGGAGCAGGGGTTGCTCTTAGCCAAGGCCCAGAGCAGTTGACCTCCCCTCGCTAGTGCTATAGCCCCAAGGACTAGGTCCCTGCCACCAGAACTCAGTCTTACATATTATGCTAAGCAGACAAAACCAAAACAGTAAAGCTCCGACAGCTTTCACTGGCATGCCTCATCTCCCACTCCCACAACGTCCAGGCAGTACCAGATTCCAGAGAGGGGTCTTGGTCCAACATATGGGAGGGAAGGAAATAGACACGAGAAAGTACCTGCCTCTCTGTCCCTTTCTTTCATAAGCAGTTTGTAAGGAGGAGGAAGAGAAAGGGGAAGAGAGGTGAACTTCAAGGGGTGAAGGCCTCAGGTAGGCAGCTGGCTCCTGCCAGTAGGAAAGGGACAAAGGAGAAGGCAGTGAGTCTTACAGGTAGGGTAGGGGGTAAGGGTTACAGCTTATGACGGAATCTGGACAGGAGTAATAGGGATACTAGTCATTTGAGTCCACCATTGGCAAGCTGGGCTGGGTGTCAGGGCAGATAGGCCTCCCTGGGCAACGGCACATGAGAGAAGGTGCAATTCTTCTCTGAGGAGCAGGTGGAGATTTGGGTGTTGGGAAAGCATAGACAGTATTGTTCCA
>NW_026750399.1:0-1650 GCF_022355385.1 Mustela nigripes
GGGACTGTAAATACTTTGAGTGCAGGAACTCTCTTTTTTTTTTTTTTAAGATTTTTATTTATTTATTTGATAGAGAGAGATCACAAGTAGGCAGAGAGGTAGGCAGAGAGGCAGGGGGAAGCAGGCTCCCCACTGAGCAGAGAGCCCAATGTGGGGCTCGATCCCAGGACCCTGAGATCATGACCCGAGCTGAAGGCAGAGGCTTAAACCACTGAGCAACCCAGGCGCCACAGTGCAGGAACTCTCTTATACTTCCTTGGTATCTATTACACTGGAAAAGAGCAGGGACTCGATATATATTTGTTTTCTGACAAGATGACAGTTCTGACAATGAATGGATTTACAGAGGCAGGTATGAAGGAGGTAGTAAGACAATCTGAAACTAGGATAAGATACTCTGTGATTATGTTTTATTCTCTCCCTTTTCTCTACTCCGTGAATTCCTCCTACTCATTCCTTTTTTTTTTTCTTTTAAAGATTTTGCTTTTATTTTTTTTAAGATTTTATTTATTTATTTGACAGAGACAGAGAGATCACAAGTAGGCAGAGAGGCAGGCAGAGAGAGAGGGAGAAGCAGGCTCCCCACCGAGCAGAGAGCCCAATGCGGGGCTCAATCCCAGGACCTTGAGATCATGACCTGAGCCAAAGGCAGAGGCCTAACCCACTGAGCCACCCAGGCACCCCAAAGATTTTGTTTTTAAGTAATCTCTACAAACAGTGAGGGGCTCAAAACTACAACCTTCAGATCAAGGGTATATGAGCTTCTGCCTGAGCCAGCTGGGTGGCCCCCTCCTGCTTATTCCTTTTTTTTTTTTTAATTTAAAGATTTTATTTATTTATTTATTTGTCAGAGAGAGAGAGAAAGAGAGAGAGAGCACAAGAAAGCAGAGTAGCAGGCAGATGCAGAGAGAGAAGCAGGCTCCCCGCTGAGTAAGGAGCAAGATTCAGGACTTGATCCCAGGACCCCGGGATCAGGACCTGAGCTGACGGCAGCAGCTTAACTGACTGACCCACCCAGGTATCCCTCCTGCTTATTCCTTAAGGCCCAAATCCTCTCTCAGATCTGCCATAAGCATTATTTCCTTTTCTTCCTTTCTTTCTTCCTTCCTTCCTTCCTTTCTTTCTCTCAAGATTTTATTTATTTATCTGACAGAGAGAGACACAGTAAAAGAGGGAACACAGCAGGGGAGCAACAGAGGGAGAGGGAGAAGCAGGTCCCCCACCAAGCAGGGAGCCCCATGCAGGACTCGATCCAAGGGCCCTAGGACTACAACCAAAGCCAGGGCAGACGCCCAACTACTGAGCCACCCAGGTGCCCCTTTCCTTTCTTTCTTTCACTTATGCTACATTTTTAATTGCAGAGAGTTTTAACCAATTTTTTAATATTTAATTGAAAAAGATTAAAATGACATAGGAAGGTATAAAGTGATGATGAGTTTATTATTTTTTTTCTCATATCGCCTCTTCCCAAAAGTAAAAACTGGGAACTTTGTTGGATATCCCTCCAGATCTTTTCCTGTTGCATTAAGAATTAATATCCTATCCTAAGACAGAATATGAAAACAATCTTTTTAAAATAATTGTGCTTCAGGGGTGCCTGGGTGGCTCAGTGGGTTAAGCCTCTGCCTTCGGCTCAGGTCATGATCCCAG
>NW_026750400.1:0-1650 GCF_022355385.1 Mustela nigripes
CTCAGATGGGCTCAGATTGCTCCTGTTTGTCCTGGGAATCCACCACTATTGGGATGGCCTCAGGGACTTTGGAGGTTTATCCTCTAAGTAGGGTTGTGGCCATTGGAATGGGCACACAGAATTCCCTTGGAGAGGGCAAGTACAGTCCTCAGGTTGGCTCCAGGGGCCTGAGCCTGTTGGGTGTGTAGGCCTGGGCTGTTTGGACAGTTGTCTTAGAACACAAACTCGGATAATGTTTCGGGTCATAGGTATGGCAGGTCTGATCTACAGACCATGAGGAGAACTCTTCGGGATATGAAAAAAGGGCGAGTGTGAGGCTCTTGCTCAAGTTTTTATCTCTGGATATCGTGCCATTCATGGTCATGAAATATCCGGGTGACTTCATGGGAAATGGACGAGTCCTACTCTCTGGGGTTTCGGCTCCGTTCAAAGAGTTTGGGGTCATTCTGTGGGATGGAAGAAGTCCGTTTTTTTTTTGTTGTTGTTGTTGTTTTGTTTTGTTTTTCAAACTCAGTTGTCCCACCAAATGAGGGATTCCAGAGTAGAGCCCTGGGGAGGGGCGATTGGACAACCAGAAATCTGGTTCAAATTTGGGGCCTAGGGACATGTCAAGCCATTATGGCATCTAATGGTCTTTCCACTGAGTGGACGTACTAGAGGACAGGACTCACGCTGAGGGTCAAAATGCGTGTTTATTCCCTCGACGCACTCAAGAATGGGCGGAGCATCAGGGAGAATCGTGGTTTCCCCTACACTGAACGTTGGACAACATGCCAACCATAAGGTTTCTTGCCATGGGTAAGGAAGAGTTCTGATTTCTGCATCACACTCACCCCTGGGCAGTGATTGGAGATAAGGTCTAGGTTCTGAAGCCTGAAAACTGAGGTAGGGAAGAGATGATGACCTAAGGCCACGGCGGGTCTTATGGGCTCAGTTTGTGGTCAGCTGTCTGGGTGTTGCTCAGGAGGTCCTGGCTCATGGTGTGTGAGACAGTGCATTACTGCCCAGGTTAGACTATATAATTTGGGTACATTCGAGTGCCATGTAGGTTTATTCTCATTTAATGAGGCCGGACAGCTCAATGGGCAATATTTTGTTTCTCGAGGGCAGGCAGAGTGCTGTAATGAAGGTCCGGAATTGCAAAACGTGTGGGCTTCGGGGCCAGGAGTGTGAGGATGGAAGTCTGAGAACACCAGCTAGACTTGGGATTCAGGGTGAGGGCACGGCATGTACCTCCTGAAGATCTGAAGCAATATCTCATGCATCTGAAGTCAGAGCGAGTATCAGACGTTGGCTCAGCTTGGATTTTCTGTTCATGACGGCCCCTTCATGAAGGGAGCCGAATCTCGAGGCCGTGGAGGTTTTCCCACGTTTGGAGTGGTGGAAGGCCCCCTCCTAGGATTCCTTCTGCCGGACAATTTAGACCTGCTGGACAGCTCCAGGACATCCCATATGGATGAGTCTAGACCAATGTTCGTGGATGGATGCCTTGGAAGCCCTCCTCGCATTCCAATTGTCTCCTAGTGACAAGAGAGTTTAGATCTGATGGCTCTGCGGGAGCAACCGGGGTGGCTGAGTTGAAATGGACTTTCCTGAGGATAGGTCTAATGTGTGTTTGTGTCCATGAGGGCCTTGGAATGGGGCGGTGCC
>NW_026750401.1:0-1650 GCF_022355385.1 Mustela nigripes
ACACATTAGGACCCATCCACAGGAGAGTCCATTTCAACTCAGCGTATACGGTTGCTCCGCGAGATCCAGAGATCCAACTTGTCTTGTTGCTAGGAGACAATTGGAATGCGAGGTGGCCTACCCCGCCATCGATCCTTAGAACATGGCTCGGAATCGTTAGCCTGGAGCCAACCAACAGGTCTCAATTGTCCTGCAGAAGAATCGTTGAAGTTGGGAGCTTCTCAAAACTCCCATCATTAGAAAACACCCATGGCCCCGTGATCCCTCACCCCTTCATGAAGGGGCCCTCAGGGTCATAAGGTCCAACCTGAGCGATCTTCTGATCCTCACCCTGACTTCAGATGCACGAGATCTCGGTTCAGGTCTGTAGATTGTGCCTGCCATGTCCTCACCCAGAAACTAAGCCTAGCTTGTGTCCTCAGAATTCCATCCTCAGACTAATGGCCCACAAGCCCTCCAGTTTGGCAATCCAGAATTATAATGCAGCACTCTGCCTGCCCTCCAAAAGAAAAACATTGCCTTCTGGGGCAACCCATAAACCCCAAATGAAGATCAACCTGCACGCCACTTGGCTGTACCCAAAATATATAGGCTGTCCTGCGCAATAATGCCCTTTCTGACAGAGGCTGAGCATGGACCTCCTGGCCCCACCCATACAGCTGGCCGCTCACTGAGCACATCGGACCAGCCATTGCCTTAGGTCGTTATCTCTTCCCAACCTCGGTTTCAAGGATTTAGAACCTAGACCTTATCTCCAATCACTGCCCATGTTTGAAAATGATGCAAAATCAGAACTCCTTCCCGATGGCAAGAAACCTTGTGGTAGGCTAATTGTATAATGTTCAGTGTAGTGGATACCTGTGTGTCCGATGAGGCCCCGCCATTGCTCGTGGGCCACATAGGTAGCAAACACACATTGTGACCCTCAGCCTGAGCCCAGTCCTCAGGTAAGGCCTCTCAGTGGCTGGATGATGAGACAGCATATTGGGCTTGCCATGCCCCTAGGCCCCAACTTTGAACCCTAGTTCGGGTTGTCCCTTCACTCTTCCCCAGGACTCTGCTTTGGAACTCCTCTTTTGGTGGGACACCTGAGGTAACAACCTGAAAGGTGTACTCCATCCAACAGATTGACGAAAAACAATTGGGATCAGGCTAAATCCACAGAAAGCAAGGTTCATCCATGGCCCATGAGGCCTCCTCGACATTCAATGGCCATCACTGAAACAAAATCCAGAGACAAAAGCTAAGCAAGCGCCTCAGACTCGCACTATCTTCATATCCTGAAGATGTCTTCTCATGTTTGGAGGATGTCTTCTCATGGTTTGTAGATCGGGCCTGCCATACCTACGTCCCCAAACATAAGCTGAGTTTGTGTTTTCAGACTTCTGTCCTCAAAGTCCTGGGCCACACACCCTCCAGGCTGGGGACCCTGGAGCCACACATTAGGACTGTGCCTACTGAATCCATGGGAATTCTGCCCATTCCATTGTCCAAAATCGTACATATTAGGAGAACCCTCCAAAGTCCCTGAGGCCATCCCAATAGTATAGGTCACCCGGGACAAAAAAGGTCAGTCTGTCACCAGCTGAGCATCTACCTCCACTCATACCCTAGATGGATGTCCCCAGAGAAGAAGATTGAACCAGACAG
>NW_026750402.1:0-1650 GCF_022355385.1 Mustela nigripes
CTATAAAATTCTGGGAAGAAAAATATAGAGACAAATCATGTCCCAGGATTTGGCAAAGGATTCTTGAATAGACACCAAAAGCATAAACAACGAATATAAAATTCACCAAAATTAAAAACTTCAAAAGACACCATCTGGAGAATGAAAAAACTGCCACAATAAGGGGAAAAAATATTTGCAGAATCATATCTGACAAGGGACTTAGATCTAAAATACATAAAGAACACTTAAAACAATACAAAGACAACTCAATTAAAAATGGGCAAAAGATCTGGATACAGATATAAATGTTCAATAAGTACATGAAAAGATGCTTGACCTCATTAGAGATCAGGGCAAAAGGCACAGCCATCCAGGACATCTAGAATCAAAACCTCCATAACAAGTGCTGGGGAAGAGGAGGACCCAGAAACAGATGGCACATGGCACACCCACTGTAGGAAACAGTCTGGCAGGTTTTTTAAAAAAGTGCATCCCTGACTTCCAGGAAGATGGCAGAGAAGGGCCCTACGTGCACCTCAGCGTATGGACACAGGATAACACATCCACTTAAATCGCCCAGAAAACAACCCAAAGACCACAGCGCCATGGAGAGAAGAGGGCATGTGAGGGCGGGTGGGGAGAGTGGACATGTGGTTGGGAGCTTAAGGGCCAAGGCCACTTGCAGCCAGGAAGGACCAGAGTGTGCTGGGTGGGGAGATGACAGATCCTCATGCCTGGGAGCCTGCAGGGCACAAGTTCCCATAACATTTGTCTCTGCAAACCAGGGGGCCAAATTCCGCAAGTTCCTACAACCACCTGGAACTTAAAGCCTGGAACTTTAAAAACCAACAGGCTCTGTTCTGGAAAGGCTGGAGGGAGAGCAGAAAAGCAGCAAGGGCGGTTTGAGAAAGGCCTGGGGTGGATGGGAGAGTGAGTTCCTCACTGATCTCAGAGCCCAGACCAGAGGGACGGACTTCCCTGGGAGACTCCTCCAGGAACAAAGGAGCTGGCAGGCGCACCACCACCCCATCCGGCCCCCACGCAGAGCCTGGACCGGGCCAGCATCCAGTACTTAACCTGCTCACGTGGTACCCTCCTGCCCCCTCTCAGCTGGGCCTGCCTCAGCCCTGGTGCGGTAGGTCCCCTCCCCAGAAGACCATGCAAACATTGCCAACATGCCGTGTCCCTGTTGAGGGTTTTGCAGGGCCTCAGTCCCAGCAGAAGCCGTGGGTCACCTCCCCTGGAGGACGCTCGATCCCTGTTAAAAATGCACACCCTGTGTGTGCCCTGCAGAGCGGCCCTGGCCAGCCTGTCTCCTCGGAGCTGTGGGCAGCCCTGGCAGAGTGCCAGCGTGCAGAGCGGGCACTGCCCATCCCACTTGCACACTTCGTGGAGCGGCCCGGGCTTGGCAGCAGGGGCGCTGCCCCTCTGTAGGAGGACAGGGCCACCTTGCTGAAAGTGTGCACACCACCTACTACCTTCAAGAGCTGGAGAGGTCACAGACTATCTGCACAGAGACAGACACCAAGAATTACATAAAATGAGCAGAGGATTATGTCCCAAATGAAGGGAAAAAACCCCAACAAAAGACCTAAGTGAAACCTATCAGTAGTATGACCAATAGGAACTTAAAGTAACCTCGTAAAGAGACTCACTGGACTTGAGAAA
>NW_026750403.1:0-325 GCF_022355385.1 Mustela nigripes
AGAAAGCCTGAACAGACCCATAACCAGTAAGGAGATTGAAACAGTCATTAAAAATGTCCAAACAAACAAAAGCCCAGGGCCAGACGGCTTCCCGGGGGAATTCTACCAAACATTTAAAGAAGAACTAATTCCTATTCTCCTGAAACTGTTCCAAAAAATAGGAATGGAAAGAAAACTTCCAAACTCATTTTATGAGGCCAGCATCATCTTGATCCCAAAACCAGTAAGGATCCCATTAAAAAAGAGAGCTACAGACCAATATCCTTGATGAACACAGATGCGAAAATTCTCACCAAAATACTAGCCAATAGGATTCAACAGTACA
>NW_026750403.1:425-1650 GCF_022355385.1 Mustela nigripes
CACGACCAAGTGGGATTTATTCCAGGGCTGCAAGGTTGGTTCAACATCTGCAGATCAATGAATGTGATACAACACATAAAAAAGAAAGAACAATAACAATATTATATTGTCAATAGATGCTGAAAAAGCATTTGAAAACGTACAGCATCCCTTCCTGATCAAAACTCCTCAAAGTGTAGGGATAGAGAGCACATACCTCAATATCATCAAAGCCATCTATGAAAAACCCTCCGCAAATATCATTCTCCATGGAGAAAAACTGAAAGCTTTTCCGCTAACGTCAGGAACATGGCAGGGATGTCCATTATCACCACTGCTATTCCACATAGTACGAGAAGTCCCAGCCTCAGCAATCAGACAACAAAAGGAAATTAAAGGCATCCAAATCGGCAACGAAGAAGTCAAATTATCACTCTTCGCAGATGATATGATACTATATGTGGAAAAGCCAAAAGACTCCACTCCAAAATTGCTAGAACTTGTACAGGAATTCAGAAAAGTGTCAGGATATAAAATCAATGCACAGAAATCAGTTGCATTTCTCTACACCAACAGCAAGACAGAAGAAAGAGAAATTACGAAGTCCATCCCATTTACAATTGCACTCAAAACCATAAGATACCTAGGAATAAACCTAACCAAAGAGGCACAGAATCTATACTCAGAAAACTATAAAATACTCATGAAAGAAATTGAGGAAGACAGAAAGAAATGGAAAAATGTTCCATGCTCCTGGATTGGAAGAATAAATATTGTGAAAATGTCTATGCTACCTAAAGCAATCTACACATTTAATGCA
Organism: Mustela nigripes; assembly: GCF_022355385.1. Taxonomy (NCBI): domain Eukaryota; kingdom Metazoa; phylum Chordata; class Mammalia; order Carnivora; family Mustelidae; genus Mustela; species Mustela nigripes. The sequence goes on from NW_026750403.1 coordinate 1,225, forward strand.
ATTCCTATCAAAGTACCATCCATCTTTTTCAAAGAAATGGAAGAAATAATTCTAAAATGTATATGGAACCAGAAAAGACCTCGAATAGCCAAAGGAATATTGAAAAAGAAAGCCAACGTTGGTGGCATCATAATTCCGGACTTCAAGCTCTATTACACAGCTGTCATCATCAAGACAGCATGGTACTGGCACAAAAACAGACACTTAGATCAATGGAACAGAATAGAGAGCCCAGAAATAGACCCTCAACTCTACAGTCAACTAATCTTCGGCAAAGCAGGAAAGAATGTCCAATGGAAAAAAGACAGCGTCTTCAACAAATGGTGTTGGAAAAATTGGACAGCCACATACAGAAAAATGAAATTGGACCATTTCCTTACACCACACACGAAAATAGACTCAAAATGGATGGAGGACCTCAATGTG
>NW_026750404.1:0-701 GCF_022355385.1 Mustela nigripes
GTAGATGGTGGTAGAAGGAGATAGTAGGATGAATATACAGCCCAGGGGAGTCTTTAGTGGTCAGGCAGCGATAGATTCCCTGAGGGCACAAGAGAAATATTCCCGAGGGAGTACAGTACAGGAGGGAGGAATTAGTGATATGGCAGCTGCGGTGGTAAGGGAGGACACATTAATAATATGTATGTTTCCCCCGATGGGGCCCATATGGACCGTATTATTTGTGGCCCTGAAGTTGGGGAGTGGCCAGTCAATAGGGAGGGGTATCCCCAGGAAGTAGAGTGAGGTAAGGTAGATAGGATAAAAGAGGCGGGGAAATGGCCGGAGGGCTATGATTTCTAAGAAAGGGCCGGCCGTATAGTAATTCAAATGGGCTTAAGCCTGAAGACCCGCGGGGTGTAGCCAGGAGTCTGGTGAGAGCTATAGGCAGAAGTGTAGGCTAGGAAAGATGGGTTTCTAGGATAGGTTTGGTGAGTTGGGCTTTGAGCAGCCCGTTGGCCTTTTCTACCTTACCGATGACTGTGGGTGAAAGACCCCTCCCCTAGAAGATAGATAGGATAACTAACCGCTTGTTTGCTTTTCTGTGAACCGCTGGCTTTTAGGCGTAAATTAGGTTATTAATTGCTTATTAATTGCTCTTTTGCCCTTCTTTAACTGCTTGGCTTATAGAAATAATAGAAGACGCCATGATGGCATTCCTACCC
>NW_026750404.1:801-1650 GCF_022355385.1 Mustela nigripes
CAAAGCCAATCAGCAAACTCCACGTATGCCTTTTTCAAAAGTTCTAACTGTCAACCAATCAGTTGCGCCCCACCCAAAACTTGTTTGTACCTGTCTATAAAAACCCGGCACCACCCCAGCCGGGTGTGCTCAGCTAGCAGGAGCTGCTGACCACCCGCAGGTGCGCGCGCTGACCACCCGCAGGCGCCTGCGTAACAATAAAGAATCTCTTGCTGATTGCATCCAGTGGCAGTGTTGGATTCTTGGGTAAGGGGATCCGCGGGTCTTTCATGGGTGGTATGGGATGTGAAGTTTCCAGGTTATGTTGAGGCTCTCAGCTACCTGTTGGGTTACACTGGAGATGAAGGCAGGTCCGTTGTCTGACTGGAGGGTCCGGGGCAATCCGAACCTCGGGATGATGCGCCCGATGAGTATTGTAGCCACTATGTCCGCTGTTTCCCGGGCCATGAGGTATGCTTCGATCCAGCCTGTGAATGTATTTTATGGCGAGGCATGGGAGTGAAGTCCAGGTGTCAGTCTTCCCCCGGCTAATGACCTCGGAGCTGTTGGTTAGGCCCTTGTCTGCAGATTCCTCCTTGTGAATTCACGGTGGAACAGGTTTTGCAAGCCCTGTGGACAACTTCCATTACCTTAGATAAGGAAGGATGATAGAACAATGGCTGAAGAAATTAGTGGAGAGCCTATGGGCCACTATGGAGGGATTGGTGGATGTCAGTAATCAAGGTGTGCACCAGATTGCCTGGCAGGGCAATCCTGTCCTGGATGTAGATCCACCCCTTATCTGGCAAGGGTATAGGCAGTCAAGTTGCAGGGTTTAAGCGGGGGGAGGTAGAGAGAGAGAGATGCGGG
>NW_026750405.1:0-1650 GCF_022355385.1 Mustela nigripes
TAGATATTTACAATTGTTAGATCATCTTGGTGGATAGTCCCTGTAAGGATTATGTAGTGTCCTTCTGTATCTCTGACTACAGTCTTTAGTTTAAAGTCTAATTTATCTGATATGAGAATCGCTACACCAGCCTTCTTTTGAGGCCCATTGGCATGAAAGATGGTTCTCCGTCCCTTCACTCTCAGTCTGGGTGTATCTTTTGGTTCAAAGTGGGTCTCTTGTAGACAACATATGGATGGGTCCTGTTGCTTTATCCATACTGCAACCCTGTGCCATTTTATGGGCGCATTTAGGCCATTCACATTGAGAGTGATTATTGATAGATACATTTTTATTGACATCGAGTTACCTTTGAAGCCTTTCTTTCTGTAGACTGTCTCTATATTTCTGTTCAATGCTATTCTTAGGATTTTTCCTCTTCTATAGAACCCCCCTTAATATTTCCTGCAGTGTCGGCTTGGAGGTTGCATAGTCTTTTAAGCCTTGCCAGTCTTGAAAACTCTTTATCTCTCCATCCATTTTGAATGTCAGTCTTGCTGGATAAAGTATCCTTGGCTGCATGTTCTTCTCATTTAGTGCCCTGAATATGTCTTGCCAGCCTCTTCTGGCTTGCCAGGTATCTGTGGACAGGTCTGACGTTATTCTGATTGGCTTTCCTCTGTAAGTAAGGAGCCTCTTTGCCCTGGCGGCTTTCAAGAGATTATACCTACAATTATAATTCCTCAATTTGACTATCAGGTGTTGTGATGTTTTTTTGGAATGTATAATCTTGGGTGGAGACCTTTTGGCCTCTAGTACATGAATGCTGGTTCCATCGTGAGATTGGGAAAATTTTCATGAAGGACTTGTTTCACTATATCTTCTAGACTTCTCTCTTTCTCCTCCCCTTCAGGGATTCCAATAATTCTGATGTTGGAATGCTTCATGTCATCATTTATTTCCCTGATTCTTTTTCATGGTTTCTAAGCTGTTTGTTCCAGGCTTCCTCCTGATCCTTTCTCTCTATCTGTTTGTCTTCCAGTTCACTAATTCTATCTTCTGTCTCAGTTACCCTAGCTTTGAGAGAGATTAGATTAGATTGGAACTCATTGAGAGCATTATGAACCTCCTCCCTGGTAGTTTTAAGCTCCGCTCTAACATTGTGAACATCCTGTCTGGTCGCTTTCAGTTAGGCCCTAATCAATTCCGTTTGGTCATCCATGGCTTTCTCCAACCTAGCTATTTCCTGGATAATTGTTAGCTTGAATTCTCTTCCAATATATTGTCTATGTTGATAGCCATTAGCTCTGTTGCAGAAGGTCCATCCTCTGTATTTTTCTTCTGTTGGGCATTCCTCCTCCTAGTCATTTTGGTGGGAGATGACTGAACAGATGTAGCTGGATGTATCAACTGTGGTGCAGTCAAGGTGCACCTTAGAACACTTCTGAGCAATCAGGATTCCCCACCCAAATGAGAGACAAAAGAAAAGAAAAACAAAAACAAAAAGAAAAGATTGAGAGAGAGAGGAAAGAAAGGGAAGATGAAAGAGAAGGTTCAGTTCAGATGGGCCCCAAGGTAACATTTATGAAGTAGACAAACTAAAAGACTGATACAAGTATGTGACAAGAGAAAAAAGTATATATATATATATATATATATATATATATATAT
>NW_026750406.1:0-1650 GCF_022355385.1 Mustela nigripes
TCCTCCTCGGGTTCAGTGTCCACTCTGGCTCGGAGTCCATGCCCTCCCGCCCTTCCAGGAGCCTGCGAGGATCCTCTCCGCTGCACTCCTTCCCATCACGCGCTCCTGTTTGATCCTCTCCCACTTGACTGCCCCACCTCTAGGTATTGCCCTGTCACTGTCGTGCATCACAGCCAGTGCTCAGGGGTTGACTTGACTTTCCCACCTTCCACCCTTCAGGCCCTGTAATTCCACTAAAGAGTTCTTACCAAACTGTTTCTAAGTCAGCGCACCTGACCTTTGTCTGTCTCCTTACTCGACATCGCAGTAGACCAAATGCTCTGCATTGCTTCCTGTCTTTCTTCTACCTCTCTGATGTGTCTCCTGTGCAAAGTCATGCTCCTGGTAGCCACTGAATGCTGATTATGGGCTCAGCCCCGTGTTCCTTTCTTTCCCTAGATGACGTTTTGTGCAGCTTCATGACCACCTATCAGCTGGTAAGGCAGATTCCTGTCTCTGGCCCACATACCTCCTGAGCACCAGTTCTGTGTATCGGGCTTGCTGACCTTTCTTCTCGGATGTGTCTGTGGCCCCTCAGACTCATCAGGTTCAAGACGGAATTCATGAGCACCTCCTCCACTGAAAACCACCTTTCTTATTCTGTTGCCTCTCTCAGTAAACACTTCATCCGTTTAGCCTCGAGTCGGGAAACCAGAAGTCAACTCCTACTCTGTCACCTTTCCAAAATTTGGTCTGTCACACCAAGTCCCGTGGATTTCACTTCCTAAACCTCTTGAGTCCATTTACTTCCTTCCATCTCTTCTTGTACCTTTGCAGTGTGCCCTTGCCATCACACTGTAGAAGCTTCTCACCCAGTCTCCATGCGCCTTCCTTGTCTTTCTGGCCCCTGGTCTACACTGCAGGCAAGACACTCTTGTCAGAATGTGGATGTGATCTTGTATGTACCAGGTGATTGTTTAGTCCACCAGCTCTTGAAAAACCATTTTCCCACGCACTCGAACTTATTTCAAAGAGAATCAGTCCCCCATGGGGTAGTTTTCCTTGGTAGATCGTTTGTTTCTGCGCTGAGCCATCTGCCTCCTTCGAACTTCTCTGTGTCAGTTCCTCTCTGGAACCTGTGGCTTCGTTGGCACCCCGGGTAGGCACATGATGACCTTTTCCATGAGAAGTGAAGGCAGGAGCCCTCTGGACGGTGAATGTATGTACCCTCATGTTCCATAGGTAAAAGAACCGTGTGTGTGGGTGGGGGGGTAAGTCCTTGAGGCTCCTCCCTGTTCTAATTGTGTGAACTGGGAATTTTGAGACAGAAAGCAGGTCCTGTGTGTCCTTGTTTGCAGGGAGCATGCATTCTGATGGACAAAACGGAAAGGGGAAGAATGAGCAGCTACTCAGATCTGTTTGTACTGTGCTGGGTGATTATCTGTGACCTGCAGATGTGGGTCCCATCCTCGGCTCTGCTCTCTGCCTGCTTATGTCTAACTTGGGGCAAATCACTGGCCTCCGGCCTTCTGTTTGCTTGTTAGTATAATGAGGTGGTGCTTATCTATGTGATCTTTGCCAGCTCCTCTGAAAAGACTCCAGTCCATCCTGGCTTGCAGATAAGGAAACTGAGGCCTGAGGTGTGATGACTTTCTTTAAAGCCACACAGCT
>NW_026750407.1:0-1649 GCF_022355385.1 Mustela nigripes
TTAATGTTAGCCATTCTGACTGGTGTGAGGTGGTATCTCGTTGTGGTTTTGATTAGTATCAGTTGAGTCCTGATTTGTGACCCAGTATATGGTCTACTTTTGAGAAGGTTCCATATGCACTTGAGAAGAATGAGTGTTCTGCTCTTTTAGGGAGGAGTGTTCTGTATATGTCTATGAGGTCCATCTGGTCCAATGTGTTATTCAATGATTTTGTTTCTTTATGAATTTTCTGCATGGATGCTCTGTCAATTTCTGAGAGAAACGTGTAAAGATCTCCTACTATTAATATATTCATATCAATATGACTCTGTATCTTGACTAAACTTTTTTCTCATATAATTGGTTGCTCCCATATGTGGTGCACAGATATTTACAATTGTTAGATCATCTTGGTAGATAGTCTCCTTAAGAATGATGTAGTGTCTTTCTATATCTCTGACTACTGCCTTTAGTTTAAAATCTAAATTATCTGATATGAGAATTGCTACCCTGGCCATCTTTTGAGGCCACTGACATGAAAGATGTTTCTCCATCCTTTCACTTTCAGTTTGGGTGTATCTTTAGGTTCATAATTGGTCTCTAGTAGACACCATATGGATAGGTCCTGTCGTTTAATCCAATCTGCAACCCTGTGTCATTTTATGGGCACATGTAGGCCCTTCACATTGAGAGTGTTTATTGATAGATATGTTTTTATTGACATCACGTTACCTTTGAAGCCTTTTATTCTGTAGATTTTTTCTATATTTCTGTTCAATGCTATTCTTAGGATTTTTCCACTTTTATAGAACTCCCCTTAATATTTCCTGCAGTGTCGGTTTGGTGGTTGCATAGTGCCTTAAGCCTTGCCATTCTTGAATACTATTTCTCCATCGATTTTGAATGTCAGTCTTGCTGGATAAAGTATTCTTGGTTGCATATTCTTCTCATTTAGTACCCTGAAAATATCTTGCCTGCCCTTTCTGGCTTGCCAGGTCTCTCTGAACAGGTCTGACATGATTCTGATCGGCTTTCTTCTGTACATAAGAATCCTCTTTGTCATAGCAGCTTTAATGTGATTGTGTCTATACTTATGATTTCTCAATTTTACTATCAGTTTCCTTTCATTTTTTTTTTTTGGAATCTATAATTTTAGGGGGAGACTTTTCTGCCTCTAGAACATGAACACTGGTTCCATTCATGAGATTCGGAAAATTTTTATAATGATGTTGTTCCACTATATCTTTTAGACTCCTTTCTTTCTCCTCCCCTTCAGGAATTCCTATAATTCTGACATTGGTACATTTAATGGCATCATTTATTTCCCAGATTCTGTTTTTGTAGCTCCTAAATTTGTTCTAGACTTCCTCCTGATACTTTCTCTGTCTGTTTTTCCTACAGATCATTAATTCTATCTTATTTTGTGGTTACACTAGCTTTTAGAGAATTTAGATTAGATTGGAACTGATTGAGAGCATTGTGAACCTCATCCCTGGTGGTTTTAGTTCTGCCCTTACATTGTGAATGTCATCCCTGGTGGCTTTCAGTTCTGCACTACTCAATTTTGTTTGATCATGCATGGCTTTCTGCAACCTAGCTATTGTGAGCCTGAATACACTTTACGACATACTGAATATGTTGATAGCCATTAGGTCAGTTGCAGAAGGCCC
>NW_026750408.1:0-1649 GCF_022355385.1 Mustela nigripes
GGAACACAGGGTGTGGTGCAAAAACAATGAATACTGTTATACTGAAAGAAATAAAAAATAAATAAAAAAGAATGAAGAAAACATAAATCAAAACACAGAAGAAGAAATCAATGAAATCAGGAGCTGGTTCTTTGAAAGAATTAATAAGATTGATAAACCTTGGCCATGCTTATCAAAAAGAAAAGAAAAAGAACTCATATAAATAAAATCATGAATGAAAGAGGAAAGATCACAACCAACACCAAAAAAAATTACAATTATAAGAACATAATATAAGCAAAACCTCACCCACAGTGTGAAAATCTGGAAGAAATGATGCATTTCTACAGACATATAAACTACCAAAAGTGAACCAGGAAAAAATAAAAAACCTGAACAGACCTACAACCAGAAACTAGTTGAAACTACCTCAAAAATCTCCAAATGAGGAGAACCTGGGTGTCTCAGTGGGTTAAAACTTCTGCTTTTGGCTCAGGTAATGATCCCAGGGTCTGTGATTGAGACCAGCATCGGTCTCTCTGCTCAGAGAGAGCCTGCTTTCTACTCTCTCTCTGCCTGCCTCTCTGCCTACTTGTAATCTTTGTCTGTCAAATAAATAAAATCTTTTTAAAAAATCTCCAATCGAACAGAAGCCCAGAAACGGATGGCTTACCAGTGGAATTCTACTCAACATTTAAAGAGGAATTATTTCTTATTCTCCTGAAACTAATCCAAAAAATAGAAATGGAAGGAAAACGTCCCAACTCATTTTATGAGGCCATCACCACCTTGATCCCCAAACCAGACAAGGATCCCTTCAAAAAAAGAGAATTACCAAACAATAGCGTTGATAAACACAGATGCAAAAATTCTCACCCAAATACTGGCCAATAGGATTTAACAGTACATTAAAAGGAGTATTTACCACGACCAAGTGGGATGTATTCCAGGGATGTAATGTTGGTTCAGCATCTGCAAATCAATCAATGTTATAGAGAATATTAATAAAAGATATATATATATATATATACATACATACACATATATATATACACAAGTATATATACTATATGTATATATACAATATATAAAGTATATATACTTTGTGTATATAGTAGTATACTAGTATACTACTAGTATATATAGTATATAGTATATAGTTGTGTATATATGGTATATACGTATATATACATAGATAATATACTATAGTATATATATAGTATATAGCATAGTATAGGATAGTATATATAGTATAGTATATATATAGTATAGTAGAGTATATATACTTTGTGTATATATATATATAACTATATATAAGGCTACTATATATAGTTGTTATATATAACAACTATATATAGTATATATATGTCTATATATAAAGTATATATATAGATATATATATATAAAGTGCATATATACAACTATATAAAGTGTATATATACAACTATATATAGTGTGTGTATATATATAGTTGTGTATATACAAAAGTATATATACTATGGTAAATATATACCATATATGTATTTTTAGTTGTATATATATATAGTGGTGTATATTCAAAACTATATATAGTATAGTAAATGCTATAGAAAATACTATAGTAAATATATATAGCATATATAGTATATATAGTTTGTATATATATATTATAGTATATACTATATACTATA
>NW_026750409.1:0-1649 GCF_022355385.1 Mustela nigripes
AACATCACCATACAAGAACAAGAGTACAATATACCTTCGTCTAGACATCCCTACATATTAAAAATGATATGGCCACACCGCAGAGGATCCAGACATAAGCACTTTTAAAGCCAGAGTTTGGGAGATGTGATCTGAATGCAAGTATCAAAAAGGAACTAGCTGGTTAACCCAAAAAAAGAAAAAAACATATTATGACTTGAAGCCATAAAAAAGTAAGGAATTCAAACTCTTTTCAGAATTTTAGGTACCTACAGAGCCAAAACTTTTTAACACTGAAACCAGCTACTAAATCCCAATCCTTAGAAATTAAACATATACGTTTTGATAGTTTAAGTACAGACCCAGGGGGATACAGAAAACAGATAAAGCTCCTCCTGGCTCTGATTCAAACCTTGGGACATTTTCAAGGATATGTCTGTCAGTAAAGTCTTTCAGTTTAAATTTCTATTCTGTAAGTTTATGTCCTACAGTTATCTACTGCCAGCTTCAGGCTGACCTCACCAAGAGAAGTAGGCCAACTTTAGAAAAGGAGCTTGGTATGCTTTGTAGTACTGGACCAGAACCAGTAAGGACAGTACAGTCTTTCAGATTTCTCATTCCGGGAGCAGACGAAAGTCAGGCATAAACGTTAGGTTAAGTGCCCTTTTGACCCGATTCCTGGTAAGTACGTGCGTTCAGAGATGTGTTCAACGCACAGTCGCTCAGCTTCTAGGCACAAGGCACTGGGAGGCTTCTGTCAGGCTGGGGGAGCGGCGGGTCCTACGGGCCGGGGCTTTTAAATTTAGCTCAAAACCACTTGCCCTGAACTTTCAGCCCTTTTCATTCAATGTGCACGATTTCACAGGAGTGCTTTCTCCAGGCTGCATCTAGCCCACCCGAGGCCAAGAGACTCACTGCAAAGTGCAGTGAGGTCCCCGCCGAGGAACCGTCTGGGGCGGGGACCCAGGAAGCCCGCAGGAGAAGCCCGAGGAGAGGTCCCGGAGGGCCGAGGAGGGCAGGCCACCCACAGCCCGGCTCTGGGGAGCAGAGCCCAGGCGCGCACCTTCATGTACTCGTCCTTGTTGAAGCAGAGCGTGTCCGGCCCCTTGGGCAGGTTCATCCTACTTCTCTCCATCCCGCTGGCAGCCGCCTCTCAGCACCGACACTCGACACTCGAGCGAGGAGGAAAGGTAGGAGGCTGCGCTCCCGGACGCTACGAGTGAAGCCACGGCGTTTCCACCGCACAGAAGGCACCGCTTCCTCCAACATGGCAGCGCCTGCGCCGCGCCAATGAGAGAGGACGCCGCAGGCCCGCCTACGCCTGCCTCCGCCAAGAGAGGCCCGCGGACCCCTGCCGCGGAGCCAGCAGGTGATGCTGCCTCCCTGCCGCGGAGGGCGACACTACAGCCTCGCGTACCTTTCTGCGGGGCAGCCCCTCTGCTGGTGATGCCCGGTGAGCGGGAAAGGGGAGGGCGGGGAGGGTTAGGGGCGCTCCCTCCCCACCTCGCCCTTTCCCTCGGAAAATCGGCCTGCGAGCCTCTTCCAGGACCTTCTCCCGAGATTGTCCCGCGGGAAGCATAGCCGTGGCGGGATGCTGGCCCTTTACTTCTGTGGCCGGTTGTCCAGAGTGGGGGGCGCGTCCCGGTGTCAGGCCTCTGGTCCCCGTGCGC
>NW_026750410.1:0-1649 GCF_022355385.1 Mustela nigripes
TGGTTTCTAGGCATCTCTCCTCAGAGGCCTGGATTTCAATAACAGCATATGGCTGTTTCTAGACTCACCCAACAGAACAAATTTCATCAACACATGGGAATGTGAGGTGGGCTACCCAGCCATCCATCCTAGGAACCGTGCTCGGAATCATTGTCCTGGAGCCAACCAACAGGTCTCAATTGTCCTGCAGAAGAATCTTTGCAGTTGGGAGCTTCTCACATCTCCCGTCTTGGGAAAACCCCCATGGCCTCGTGATCCACACCCCCCCATTCAAGAAGGGGCCATCAGGGAAAAAATGTCCTACTTGAGCGATCGTCTGATCCTCGCCCTGACTTCAGATGCACGAGATTCGATTCAGGTCTTCAGATTGTGCCTGCCATATCCTCACCCAGAAACCTAGGCCTAGCTTGGGTTCTCAGACTTCCCTCCTCAGACTACAGGCCCACAAGCCCTCCATTTTGGCAATTCAGATCTACAATGCAGCACTCTGCCTGCCGTCCTGAAGAACAACATAGCCGTCTGGGGCTACGCAGGAACCCCAAATGAGGATCAACGGGGCACGCAATTCGGCTGTACCCCCAATATATATTCTGACCTGGGCCCTAATGCCCTTTCTGACACAGCTTGATCCTGGACCTCCTGGCACCACCAGACAGCTGGCCGCACACTGAGCACATCGGACCTGTCATGGACTTAGGTCGTCATCTCTAGTCAACCTCGGTTTTCAGGCTTCAGAAGCTAGACCTTATCTCCAATCACGGCCCGGGTTTGAAAATGGTGAAGAAATCAGAACAATTTCCCCATGGTAAGAAACCTTGTGGTTGGCATGTTTTCCAAGGTTCAGTGTACTTGAAACCAGTGTGGCTTATGAGGCCCCACCCATGCTTGCTGGCAACATTGGTCACAAACACACATTGTGACCCTCAGCCTGAGCCTAGTCCTCAGGTAAGGCCTCTCAGTGGCTGGATAGAGAGTCAGCATATTGGGCTTGCCATGCCCCTAGGCCCCAATTTTTATCCATAGTTCGGGTTATCCCTTCACTCTTCCCCAGGGCTCTGCTTTGGAATTCCTCTTTTGGTGGGACACCTGAGGTAACAAACCTGAAAGGAGTCCTCCCATCCCACAGATTGACGGAAAACAATTGGGATCGGGCCAAGTCCACAGTGAGCAAGATTCGTCCATGGCCCATGAGAACTCCCCAACATGTCACGGCCATCGCTGATACAAAATCCAGAGACAAAAGCCTGAGCACGCGCCTCAGACTCGCTCATTTTTCATATCCTGAAGAGTTCTTCAGATATGAACCTAAACGGCACTCGAATGCCCCCAAAATATATAGTCCAACCTGGGCACTAATGCACTGTCTCACAACCTGAGCTCCGACCTCGTGACCAACACCCAGACAGCTGACCGCACACTGAGCACATCAGACCCGCCATGGCCTTAGGTCATCATCTCTTCCCTACCTCTGTTTTCAGGCTTCAGAACCTAGACCATATCTCCAATCACTGCCCAGGGGTGACTCTGATGCAGAAATCAGAACTCTTCCTTACCCATGGCAAGAAAACTTGTGGTTGGCAGGTTGTCCAACGTTCAGTGTAGGAAAAACCAGCATTCACCCTGAGGCCCCGCCCATTCTTGAGTGCGAC
>NW_026750411.1:0-1649 GCF_022355385.1 Mustela nigripes
GAGGCTTTAACCCACTGAGCCACCCAGGCGCCCCTTCTTTTTTTTTTAAAAGATATTTATTTATTTATTTATTTGACAGAGAGAAAGAAAGAGAGAGACAGTGAGAGAGAGGGAGAACACAAGCAGGGGGAGGGGCAGAGGGACAGGGAGAAGCAGGCTCCCCGCTGAGCAGGAAGCTGATGCAGGGCTCGATCCCAGGACCTTGGGATCATAACCTGAGCTGAAGGCAGACGCTTACTGACTGAGCCACCCAGGCGCCCCTTTCTTTTCTTTTCTTTTCCTTCCCTTCCCTTTCCTTTCCTTTCTTCCTCCCTTCCTTCCTTCCTTCCTTCCGTGTGTGTGTGTGTGTGTGTGTGTGTGAGAGAGAGAGAGAGAGAGAGAGTGGGGAGGGGCAGAGGGAGAGAGAGAAAAATCTTAAGCCGGTTCCACGCTCAGCAGAGAGCCTGAGGCACAGGTCGATCTCACGACCCTGAGATCGTGTCCTGAGCCAAAACCAAGAGTCCGACTGGGCCACCCAGATACCCCAGTCATTTTGGATTTATAATGTTTGCCAACCTCAGTCATTTTCCCATGATGTGCTTTTTTTTTTTTTTTTAATCCTTTGGATGCCTTTTTTTTTTTTTTTTTTAAGATTTTTAATTTATTTATCAGAGAGAGAGAGGGGGAGAGAGTGAGCACAGGCAGACAGAATGGCAGGCAGAGGCAGAGGGAGAAGCAGGCTCCCCGCTGAGCAAGGAGCCTGATGTGGGACTCTGGGATCATGACCTGAGCCGAAGGCAGCTGCTTAACCAACTGAGCCACCCAGGCGTCCCATCCTTTGGCTGCTTTTTAAAGGATACTTCTATAGGGTGTTTTTAGCCAATGTGTTCAAATTATTTGCCAATTGTTATGGTGTGAGCACTAACCAATTTCAACAGATCTTATACTGAGTGTCTACCATGTGCCAGGCACAATTCTAAGTGCTTGGAATACACCAGCAAACAGGACAATTCCTCCCCTAGTATAGCCTATATTTTAGTGATGCAGACACATAGCAACTCATAAATCCGATCAACATGGGAAAGCAAAAGGAAAGATAGAAGGGAAGGGAAAGAGATTGGGAACACAGAGGGTGATGGCAAAGAGGAATGTAGTAGGGCGGGTTGGCGTTTTATATAGGCCATATATAAGGTGGTCATGGAGGTCATGGGTGGCTCAGTTGATTAAGCCTTCGGCTCTTGATCTGGACTCAGGCCATGATCTCAGGGTCCTGGCATTGGGCGCCATGCTGAGTCTGCTGGAATTCTCCTCCTCTGCCTCTGGCCCTCTCCGCACCCCCAAATAAATGAATATTTTTAAAAGATTTTATGTATTGATTTGTCAGAAAGAGAGAGCACAAGTGAACACAAGCGGGGTGGGGTACAGAGGCAGAGGGAGAAGCAGGTTCCCCACTGAGCAAGGAGGCCCACCTGGGGCTCCATCCCAGAACCCTGGGATCATGACCTGAGCAAAAGGCAGATGTTTAACTGACTGAGCCAACCAGGTGCCCCCAAAATAGGTTTTTGGTTATCCACTGAGAGATGATAAGTCTTCTGATTTTTTTTTTTAAAGATTTTATTTATTGGGGCACCTGGGTGGCTCAGTGGGTTAAGCCTCTGCCTTCAACTCAG
>NW_026750412.1:0-1649 GCF_022355385.1 Mustela nigripes
TATTACAAAGCTGTCATCATCAAGACAGCATGGTACTGGCACAAAAACAGACACATAGATCAATGGAACAGAATAGAGAGCCCAGAAATGGGCCCTCAACCCTGTGTCAACTAATCTTCAAGAAAGCAGGAAAGAGAGGCACCTGGGTGGCTCAGTGGGTCAAGCCTCTGCCTTCAGCTCAGGTCATGATCCCAGGGTCCTGAGATTGAACCCCACATCTGGCTCTCTGCTCAGCAGGGAGCCTGCTTCCCCCTCTCTCACTGCCTGCCTCTCTGCCTTCTTGTGATTTCTCTATCAAATAGATAAATAAAATTTTTTAAAAAACAAAGCAGGAAAGAATGTCCAATGAAAAAAGACAGTCTCTTCAACAAATGGTGTTGGGAAAATTGGATGGCCACATGCAGAAGAATGAAACTGGACCATATCCTTACACCATACACAAAAACAGACTGAAAATGGATGAAAGACCTCAATGTGAGATAGGAATCAATCAAAATCCTTGAGGAGAACACAGGCAGCAACCTCTTTGACCTCAGCCACAGCAACTTCTTCCTAGGTACATCACCAGAGGCAAGGCAAGCAAGGGTAAAAATGAACTCTTGGACTTTATCAAGATAAAAGGCTTTTGCACAGCAAAGGAAATAGTCAACAAAACCAAAAGACAAATGACAGAATGGAAGAAGGTATTTGCAAATGACATATTAGAGCAAGGGCTAGTATCCAAAATCCATATCAGATAAAGGGGTAGTATCCAAAATCTATAAAGAACTTATCAAACTCAATACCCAAAGAACAAATAATCCAATCAAATAATGGGCAGAAGATATGAACAGATATTTCTACAAAGAAGCCCTCCAAATGGCCAGCAGACACATGAAAAGTTGCTCAACATCACTCGCCATCAGGAAATACAAATCAAAACCACAGTGAGATACCACCTCACACCAGTCAGAATGGTTAAAATTAACCAGTCAGGTAATGACAGATGTTGGTGAGGATGCGAAGAAAGGGGAATGCTCCTACACTGTTGGTGGTAATGCAAGCTGGTGCACCAACTCTGGAAAACAGCATGGAGGTTCCTCAAAAATTTGAAAATAGAGCTACCCTAGGGCCCAGCAATGGCACTACTGGATATTTACCATAAAGATACAAATGTGGTGATCTGAAGTGTCATGTACCCCGAATATTTATAGCAGCAATGTCCACAATAGCCAAACTATGGAAAGAACCTAGATGTCCATCAACAGATGAATGGCTAAAGAAGATGCGGTATATATATACAATGGAATACTATGCAGCCATCATAAAAATCATAATCTTGCCATTTGCAACAACAGGGATAGAACTAGAGGGTATTATGCCAAGTGAAATAAGTTGATCAGTGAAAGACAATTATCATATGATCTTTCTGATATGAGGAATTTGAGAGGCAGTACAGGGGGTTGTGGGGGGAAAGGAGGGAAAAATGAAACAAGATGGGACCAGGGAGGGAGACAAACCATAAGAGACTCTTAATCTCAGGAAACAAACTGAGGGTTGTTGTGGGTTGGGGAGGGGGGGATGAGGTGACTGGAATATGAACAATGGGGATTGTATGTGCTATGGTGAGTGCTGTGAATTGTGTAAGACTGATGATTCACAGACCTGTA
>NW_026750413.1:0-1649 GCF_022355385.1 Mustela nigripes
GAATCACTGCCCTGTCTTTGCTGGGCAGGGAGCCCGGTGCTTGAAAAGAAATTCTTATTTATTTCGTCCTGTAGGTAAAAGATTGGATTGTCCATCTCATTGTGACTTGGTGCCCTAAGGTGGACAGTCCTGTCCTCAGTGCTTGCTCTCGGTAACAGACAGGAGCTTGGTGGAAATCAGTGCCCATGTGCGAACCCTCAGGTAATCTCTTCTCTCTGAGCACTGTCCCAGACCTCAGCACAGTGGTCACGTTGTTCTTTAAGACTGTGGCTTTGGTCTGTGTTTTTTCTTGATTTAAGTCACTGAAAAAACCAATACACACTTGTGGATGGATGAATTAGGAGCCAGAGTTCTGCCTGATATGTTTTTGTGTAGAGTGCAAAAGCCGGCATCATTCTCTGAAGAGACCTGACCCATCAACACTGACTGGAATGGAACAAAACAGAAAGGACTGGATGCACAGTTTGAGGAAGTGTGAGATTTGGTCTAATCAAAGGTTGTTTGAAGGGCAAATTTAGGGTAGGATTCCAACAACAGCACAGTGACCATTCTATATCCTTAACGGGCCTGTCTTAACAACAGCAGTAAATAGTTCTAACCTCTTCGTCCTTCTACCCTCAAATGTAAGCAAGAATGGCGATGGTGACAAGAGGTCAGGGGAAGGCAGAGCAGTCAGGCAAAATACCACCTATAACAGAAGTCCACTTAGCCAAGAGTGTTCACCAGGGAGAGGCACGGTGTTAAAGCTGATGCTGGAAAGGTCTGAGCCTCAGCACTGTGTGCTTAACTGATTCCCATCTCACGACCAGTTTCTTCACTTTCTTTTAACTGAGAATTCCACAGCTGCAAAGGACATGGAGGACAACCTCCTATCTTTATTTTATATGGTATTATTAGCCTTTCTTCCAGTTACCATTTCTGTATAATAACTGCCCCTGGAATCAAGCGGTACAAAATAACCATTTTATTAGATTCCCAGATTCTTTGGTTTGTGTATGGAAATGATTGCTTATCTCTGTTCTATATGATGTCTGTTCTTCCCTAAACTGGGAAGACTGAAAGGGTCTAGAATAATCTCTCACTCACATGTTTGGCTTCTGGGTAGGAATGACTTGAACTCTGGACTGAACGGATACTGTCCTCCAAAGAGCTTATATATGGCCTTTCCCTATGGTTTGGCCTTCCTTCCTCATGGCATGGCTGCCCAGGACAGTGCAGCTTTCTACATGGAAGCTCATGGCTCTAGCAGGAGTACCTAGGAAGCAAGGAGGCAGCTGCATCCCTCTGTATGACGTAGCCTTGGAATTCATGTAGTATCATTTCCTCTGTGCTCCAGTGATACAAATAGATAATGAGTGTGCCCACTTTTATAGGGAAAGGCATATAGATCTCACCTCGCAGTTGGAGGACTGTCAAAAAGTTTTACGGTCATTAAAATAAAATGGCCATTCTATAGTTGAAGCACTTAAGGAAATATTAATAACTTATCATATAACATCTATGATAATTATAGATTTTGAATTTTTGTGCCAAAGAAAACCTTAAAGATTTCCCTAATCCAAACACTTCTTTAAATAACAAGGATAGTATCAAGACCCAGAGAGGGTGCTGTGACTTGCCCAAGCTCCCACGGCCGGGCAACGGCAGGA
>NW_026750414.1:0-1649 GCF_022355385.1 Mustela nigripes
CCTCTCTTCTCCCCACCTTTTCCCCCATTTTGTTTTGTTTTTTTTTTGCCACTCTATTTTCCCTTGATGCCAAATAAAGAACTGAGGTATAGATGTATATTTCATATATTTTTTTTAAGATTTTATTTATTTATTTGACAGAGAGAGATCACAAATAGGCAGAGAGAGAGAGAGGAGGAACCAGGCTCCCTGCTGAGCAGAGAGCCCGATGCGGGACTCGATCCCAGGACCCTGAGATCATGACCTGAGCCAAAGGCAGCGGCTTAACCCACTGAGCCACCCAGGCGCCCCGTATATTTCATATATTGAATGGAATGTTTTTCCCTTTGTAATTTTAAAATAGTATATATGTAGAAATATACTAAATATGCATATATACTACCTTTCTTAGAAATCAAACTGAATTCATTTGATTTATAGTAGTTTCCCTCAATAACTTTTTTTAAAAACTTTTTTATAAGAAAAAAGATGTGGAAGTGAGTCAGTGGTCTTTAAAAAGAGAAATTTTGTATATCTACACACAGGGAGATGTTCATATATATTCCTCTCTATCTTTCTATGTATATATGTATATTTATATTTCATTTTGCACACAATTGTAATAACCACAATGTGGGTGTAAGTTTTGTATTATAATAGGCACAGTAGAAAACAAGAATAATATTAAGTCCTCTGTTGTACATTCATTGTTTCTTAATATAAAAATCAGATTAATAGAAGCATTTTGATGCTTAAAATGTTAAATTTTGGGGCACCTGGGTGACTCAGTTGGTTAAGCATCTGCCTTTGGCTTAGGTCATGATCCTAGGGTCCTGGAATCAAGCCCTGTGTCAGGCTCCCTGCTCCCTCTCCTTTTGCCCCTCTCCCTGCTCATGTTCTCTCTCTCCCTCCCTCTCTCTCTCTCATGAATAAATAAACTTTTTTTTTAAGTTAAATTAGAACCACATCACAGCAAATAATTTCAGCTGCTAATGAATGAATTCCAGGAGGGTCAATTGCATGTCTACTCTTTAGTATAAGAAAAGAGGCATTATAGGAACATACAACATATAATTCATTTTCAGGTCTTTAGGTCCTGGAAGATTAACTCTGCCGTAAAAAACTGTTGCCACCAAAACAACTTGGAGACAGTAGTTTGGCAAATAAATCACTGATAGAGAAATATCTGCTTGCAGATGTCCAAGTAAAACTGAACATTTCCAATTAGAATGGACACTAACTTTAAGAAATATGAGTTTATACCTAGGTAACTTGAGAGATACTACTAAGAGATCCTTTGTTAATTCAAATCTTTCATAAGGAACTTAAATATTACATGAGGACATGGTGCTTGCATAAATGCGGTCTTTATAAAGAATGAGAGGGAGTTTTAAAAAAATAAGTTAAAGATGTAAAAGTATGGAGCACTTTTTCATTTGTCTGTTGGCCATCTGGATGTCTTCTTTGCAGAAATGTCTGTTCATGTCCTCTGCCCATTTCTTGATTGGATTATTTGTTCTTTGGGTGTTGAGTTTGCTAAGTTCTTTATAGATTCTGGACACTAGTCCTTTATCTGATATGTCGTTTGCAAATATCTTCACATGAAAAGTGCTCCATATCACTCGGCATCAGGGAAATACAAATCAAAACCACAATGAGATATCACCTCA
>NW_026750415.1:0-1649 GCF_022355385.1 Mustela nigripes
GATTCACAGACCTGTACCCCTGGGGATAAAAATATATGTTTATAAAAAATAAAAAAATTTAAAAAAGAAGAAGAAATGGTACATATATTCAATGGAATATTATTCAGCTATTAAAAAGAATGAAATCTTGCCTTTTGTAATGCCATGGATGGAACTAGAGGGTATTATGCTAAGTGAAATAATTCAGAGAAAGGTAAATACCTTTATGATTTCACTCATATGTGGAATTTAAGAAACCAAACAGATGAATATAAGGGAAGTAAAGGAAAAATAAAGTAAGATAAAAACAGAGAGGGACACAAACCATAAGATACTTTTAACTCTGGGAAACAAACTGAGGGTTGCTAGAGGAGATGTAGCAGGGGATGAGGTAACTGGGTGATGACCATTAAGGAGGGCACTTAATGTAATGAGCACTGGGTCTTATATGCAACGGATGCATCACCAAATTCTACCCATGAAAATAATAATACACTATATGTTAACTAAATGGAATTGAAATTAAAATTTTTTCTAAAATTTTTTGGCCATAATCTATATGCAACAATTATAGTAAAGTCGAGCTATATAATTCTGGTAACCATGTTACCACTGTTTTTGTAATAAAGTTGGTACCCAGGCATATTATTTCAGTTCTTATGGGTGTAACAGTGTCTGTGCCCTCTATCCCTCTGATGTACTCCCATGTCCCATTCCTTGTCTCAAAGTGTATTATAGATGATAGGAGTTCCTCCTCAACATAGTACAATAGATGTCCAGGGTGATCTGAAACCATCCTTTCATGTGCTACAGCATGTGCTAGCACATTGGCTAGATGATTGTGATATATGGTCTTGAGGCACAGACAAAATCTTGTTTCCATTCATGTCACAAGAGAGCAGTGAGAAGGTTAGGTCCTGAGGTATATAGGTAGAGCAACTGTTCTGTCATGCAGATGGCTAGGGGAAAAGATCTCAAAACAGAAGGTGGTGTTTCCATTCATAGGATGGATACCCTTGAGACTTAGGCCCTGGCCATGGTTCCGGGTTTGGTTCCCTGGTCCAAATCAGTGTTTCTCATGACCATACCCCTCATCCATTGACCATGTCTTCTCAAGCCCTCCTCAGGCTATGTAACTACTCCCAGTGGCCAGTCTCTATTACTTCGTTTCATTTTTCTTTTCTTTCTTTCTTTCTTTCTTTTTTTTTTTTTTTTTGCTATAGGGTTTTTATTATTTATGTTCTCTATTACTTTAAAGGATGGGTAAATGTTTTCATTTTTTCAAGGTCTCAGCTTGCACCCCGGGAAGGACTTCTTGCCATAATGTGTGTGTGTGTGTGTGTGTGTGTGTGTGCGCGCACGCGCGCGCACACACGCACTTATGTCACAATTTGAGCTCACACTACTACGTACTACGCTATGCTGCCCATAAAAGTCTTTGTGTTTCCACAAGGAAAATTCACTCCCCATCCCACAGCCCTCTCCAAGAGAAAAAGGAATGTGTTATTTTCTTTTTCTTTTTTTATTTCTATTTTTTTAATTAAATTGATTTATTTATTTTCAGAAAAACAGTATTCATTTTTTTTCACCACACCCAGTGCTCCATGCAATCCATGCCCTCTGTAATACCCACCACCTGGTACCCCAACCTTCCACCCCCCCACCACTTC
>NW_026750416.1:0-1649 GCF_022355385.1 Mustela nigripes
AGAAGTCCGTTGTTCTGTTGTTGTTGATTTGTTTTGTTTTGTTTTGTTTTTCAACCTCAGGTGTCCCACCAAATGACGGATACAAGAGTTAGCCTTGGGGCGGGCGACTGGACAACGAGAAATCTGGTTAAAAATTGAGGCCTAGGGACATAACAAGTCCATTATGACATCTAATGGTCTAGCCACTGAGAGGACGTACTAGAGGACAGGACTCATACTGAGGGTCACAATGCGTGTTTATGCCCTCATCGCACTCAAGAATGGGCGGAGCCTCAGGGTGAATGCTGGTTTCTCCTACACTGATCGTTGGACTACATGCAAACCACAAGGTTTCTTGCCATGGGTAAGGAAGAGTTCTGATTTCAGCATCACAGTCACCCCTGGGCACTGATTGGAGATAAGGTCTAGGTTATGAAGCCTTAAAACTGAGGTAGGGCAGAGATGATGACCTAAGGCCATGGCGGGTCTGATGGGCTCAGTGTGCGGTCAGCTGTCTGGGTGTTGGTCACGAGTTTCGGGCTCAGGTTGTCAAACAGTGCATTAGAGCCCAGGTTAGACTATATATTTTGGGTACATTCGAGTGCTGTGTAGGTTCTTAACTGAAGAACTATTCAGGATATGAAGAATGAGCGAATCTGAGGCGCGTGCTCAGGCTTTTGTCTCTGGATTTTGTGTCAGCGATGGCCGTGGAATGTTGGGGTGGCCTCATGGGCCATGGCCGTATCATGCTCTCTATGGACTTGGCCTGATCCCAATTGTTTTTCTTCAATCAGTGGGATGGGAGGACACCTTTCAGGTATGTTACCTCAGGTGTGCCACCAAAAGAGGAATTCCAAAGCTGAGCCCTGGGGAAGAGTGAAGGGACAACCCGAACTTTGGTTAAAAATTGGGGCCTGGGGGCATGGAAAGCCCAATATGCTGTCTCTCCATCCAGCCACTGAGAGGCCTTAACTGAGGACTGGGCTCAGGCTGAGGGTCACAATGTGTGTTTGTGACCAATGGGGCCCACAAGCAAGGGCGGGGCCTCATGGCCTACACTGGTTTCAAGTACACTGAACCTTGGACAACATGCTAACCACAAGTTTTCTTGCCATGGAGAAAGAGTTCTGAATTCTGCATCATTTTCAAACCCGGGCCGTGTTTGGAGATAAGGTCTAGGTTCTGAAGCCTGAAAACCAGGTTGAGAAGAGATGACCACCTAAGGCCATGTCGGGTCCGATGTGTTCAGTGTGCGGCCTGCTGTCTGGGTGGGACCAGGAGGTCCAAGATCAGGCCTTGTCAGAAAGGGCATTAGTGCCCAAATCAGCCTATATATTTGGGGTACAGCCGAACGGCGTGCAGGTTGATCCTCATTTGGGTTCCTGGGTAGCCCCAGAGGGCAATGTTTTTCTTCTGGAGGGCAGGCAGAGTGCTGCATTATAGTTCTTGATTGCCAAACTGTAGGGTTTGTGGTTCAGTAGTCTGAGGACGGAAGTCTTAGAACCCAAGCCAGGCCCAGGTTTCTGGGTGAGGATATGGTAGGCACAATCTACAGACCTGAATCGAGATCTCATGCTTCTGAAGTCAGGGCGAGAATCAGACGATCGCTCAGGTTGGACATTCTGTCCCTGATGGCCCCTTCTTGAAGGGGGGTGGTGGATCGCGAGGCC
>NW_026750417.1:0-1648 GCF_022355385.1 Mustela nigripes
AATGGGCTTGACATGTCCCTAGGCCCCAATTTTTAACCAGATTTCTGGTTGTCCAGTCGCCCCTCCCCAGAGCTCTACTCTGGAATCCCTCATTTGGTGGGACACCTGAGGTTGAAAACAAAACAAAACAAATCAACAACAACAGAACAAAGGACTTCTTCCATCCCGCAGAATGACCCCAAACTCTTTGGATGGGGCCAACCCCCCAGAGAGTAAGACTCGACCATTTCCCATGAAGTCACCAGGAAATTTCACGACCATGAGTGACAGGATATCCAGAGACAAAAT
The DNA here is from genome assembly GCF_022355385.1 of Mustela nigripes. Lineage (NCBI taxonomy): Eukaryota > Metazoa > Chordata > Mammalia > Carnivora > Mustelidae > Mustela > Mustela nigripes. Next base: position 289 of record NW_026750417.1, read on the forward strand.
CTTTAGCAAGAGCCTCACACTCGCCCTTTTTTCATATCCCGAAGAGTTCTCCTCATGGTCTGTAGATCAGTCCTGCCATACCTATGACCTGAAACATAAGCCGAGTTTGTGTTTTTAGACAACGGTCCAAACAACCCTGGCCTACACACCCTACAGGCTCAGGCCCCTGGAGCCCAACCTGACGACTATTCTTGCCCTTTCCAAGGGAATTGTGTGTGCCCATTCCAATGGCCACAACCAAACTAAGAGGATAAACCTCCAAAGTCCCTGAGGCCATCCCAATATTTGTGGCTTCCCAGGACAAACAGGGGCAATCTGGGCCCATCTGAGCACCTACCTACACTCAGACCCGTAGACTGATGTCCCCAGCGGTAAAAAGGAACGAACAGGCCCCTAGGCACATATCCGATCCATTGCTTTGGTTTCCAGGCATCTCTCCTCAGAGGAATTGATTTCAATAACAGCATATGGCTGTTTCTTGACTCATCCATCAGAACAAATCTCATCTACACATGGGAAACTTGCACGATGGAGGTGTGTGAAACCCTCCTTTATGAGAACCCTTCAGGGCCCCAGTTCCACCGCTTCATTCCAAAGTCTCCTTAGACACAAAATCATATTAGGACACATCCAGGGGAGAGTCCTTTTCAACTCGACCACCTCGGTTGCTCCCCAGATCCAGCAGATTTAACCTGTCTTGTTGCTTGGAGACAATTGGAATGCGTGGTGGGCTACCCAGCCATCCATCCTTAGAACCCTGCTCGGAATCGCTGTACTTACCAACCAAAATGTATCAATTATCCTGCAGAAGATTCTTTGCAGTTGGGATCTTCTCACATCTACCATCGTAGGAAAACCCCCATGCCCTCGTGATCCACCCCTCCCTTCAAAAAGGGGCCATCAGAGACAGAATGTCCAACCTGAGCAATCATCTGATCCTCGCCCTGACTTCAGATGCTCGAGATCTCGATTCAGATCTCACCCAGAAACCTAGGCCTAGCTTGGATTCTCAGACTTCCGTCCACAGACTACTGTCCCACAAGCCCTCCAGTTTGGCAATCCAGAACTACAATGCAGCACTTTGCCTATTCTCCAGAAGAAAAACATTGCCCTCTGGGCCTTCCCCGAATCCCCAAATGAGGATCAACCTGCACGCCATTCGGCTATACCCCACATATATAGGCTGACCTGGACACTAATGCCCTTTCTGACACAGCCTGAGTTTGGACCTCCTGGCCACACCAGGACACCTGGCCGCACACTGAGCACAACGTACCCGCCATGGCCTTAGGTCGTCATCTCTTCTCAATCTCGGTTTTCAGGCTTCCGAACCTAGACCTTATCTCCAATCACGGCCCGG
>NW_026750418.1:0-1648 GCF_022355385.1 Mustela nigripes
TGAGCAGAGCCAAAAGAACCAATTTGAAAGGGGCCAGTACAGTTCATGTGGGAAAACTTATCTCCATGTCTTGGAGGTGAGAGGACACAACGCTACTGAGGGAAGACAGCACAGGTCCTCTGAGAGGAGTGGTCGCCATTCCTCAGAGAAATCACTGTAATACCTACGAATGAAATAGATGCGGTCCGACTGATAGCAATAGACACAGTCATTCTGAGCAGAGCCAAAAGAACCAATTTGAAAGGGGCCAGTACAGTTCATGTGGGAAATCTTATCTCCGGTGTTTGGAGGTGTGAGGACAAGCCCTACTTAGGGAAGACACCACAGGTCCTCTGAGAGGATTGGTCATAGTTCCTCAGAGAGAACTCACTGTAGTCCCTCTGAAAGAAATGGACGCAGTTTCTATGAAAGAAACAGAGACAGTCATTCTGAGCAGAACCAACAGAACCAGTCTGAAAGGGACCAGAACAGTTGGTGTGAGAGGACACAGCCCTATTGAGAGAAGACAGCAGAGGCCCTCTGAGAGGAGTGGTTGCAGTTCCTCAGAGAGAACTCACTGTAGTCCCTCTGAAAGATTGGACATAGTCCCTCTGTGAGGAACAGAGACAGTCATTCTGAGCAGAGTCAACAGAACCAATTTGAAAGGGGCCAGTACAGTTCTTGTGGGAAAGCCTATCTCCATGTGTTGGAGGTGAAAGACAAAGCCCTACTAAGGGAAGACAGCACAGGTCCTCAGAGAGGAATTGGCTCAATTCTTCAGATAGAACTCACTGTAGTCCATCTGAAAGAAATGGACGCAGTCCCTCTGAGAGGTACAGACACAGTCATTCTGAGAAGAGCCAACAGAACCAATTTGAAAGGGGCCAGTACATTTCATGTTGGAAATCCTATCTCCGTGTCTTGGAGGTGAGAGGACACAGCCCTACTGAGGGAAGACAGGACAGGTCCTCTAGAGGAGTGGTAGCAGTTTCAAGATAGAACTCACTATAGACCCTCTGAAAAAATGGACGCAGTCCCTCTGAGAGGAATAGACACAGTCAACTGAGCAGAGCCAACAGAACCAATTTGAAAGGGAGCAGAACAGTTCATGTGGGAAAACTTATCTCCGTGTCTTGGAGGTGAGAGGACACAGCCCTACTGACGGAGGACAGCACAGGTCCTCTGAGAGGAGTGGTCGCAGTTTCACAGATAGAACTCACGGTAGTCCCTTTGAAAAAATGGACGCAGTCCCTCTGAGCGGAACAGAGATAGTCATTCTGAGCAGAACCAACTGAACCAGTCTAAAAGGGGCCAGTACAGTTGGTGTTGGAAACCCATCTCAGTCGCTTGGAAGTGAGAGGACACAGCCTTATTGAGAGAAGACAGCACAGGCCCTCTGAGAGGAGGAGTCGCAATTCCTTAGATAGAACTCACTGTAGTCCGTCTGAAAGAAATGGACGCAGTCCCTCTAAGAGGAACAGACACAGTCATTCTGAGCAGAGCCAACAGAACCAATTTGAAAGGGGCCAGTACAGTTCACGTCGGAAACCTTATCTCCGTGTCTTGGAGGTGAGAGGACACAGCCCTACTGAGGGAAGACAGCACAGGCCCTCTGAGAGGAATGGTCGCCATTCCTCAGACAGAAATCACTGTAGTACCTCTGATAGAA
>NW_026750419.1:0-1648 GCF_022355385.1 Mustela nigripes
ATTGCTTTAGGTAGCATAGACATTTTTACAATATTTATTCTTCCAATGCAGGAGCATGAACATTTTCCATTTCTTTGTGTCTTCCTCAATTTCTTTCATGAGTACTTTATACTTTCCTGAGTATAGATTCTGTGCCTCTTTGGTTAGGTTTATTCCTAGGTATCTTATGGTTTTCGGTGCAATTGTAAATGGGATTGACTCCTTAACTTCTCTATCTTCTGTCTTGCTGTTGGTGTAGAGAAATGCAACTGATTTCTGTGCATTGATTTTATATCCTGACACTTTTCTGAATTCCTGTATAAGTTCTAGCAGTTTTGGAGTGGAGTCTTTTGGGTTTTCCACATATAGTATCATATCATCTGCGAAGAGTGATAATTTGACTTCTTCTTTGCTGATTTGGATGCCTTTAATTTCATTATGTTGTCTGATTGCTGAGGCTAGGACCTCTAGTACTATGTTGAATAGCAGTGGTGATAATGGACATCCCTGCCGTGTTCCTGACCTTGGCGGAAAAGCTTTCCATTTCTCTCCATTGAGAATGATATTTGCAGTGGGTTTTTCATAGATGGCTTTGATGATATTAAGGTATGTGCCATCTATCCCTACACTTTGAAGAGTTTTGATCAGGAAGGGATGCTGTACTTTGTCAAATGCTTTTTCAGCATCTATTGAGAGTATCATATGGTTCTTGTTCTTTCTTTTATTGATGTGTTGTATCACATTGACTGATTTGCGGATGTTGAAGCAACCTTGCAGCCCTGGAATAAATCCCACTTTGTCATGGTGAATAATCTTTTTAATGTCCTGTTGAATCCTATTGCCTAGTATTTTGTTGAGTATTTTCGCATCTGTGTTCATCAAGGATATTGGTCTATAGCTCTTTTTTTTGGTGGGATCCTTATCTGGTTTTGGGATAAGGTGATGCTGGCCTCATAAAATGAGTTTGGAAGTTTTCCTTCCATTTCTATTTATTGGAAAAGTTTCAGGAAAATACGAATTAGTTCTTCTTTAATTGTTTGGTAGAATTCCCCCGGGAAGCCGTCTGGCCCTTGGCTTTTGTTTGTTTGGAGATTTTTAATGACTCTTTCTATCTCCTTACTGGTTATGGGTCTGTTCAGGATTTCTATTTCTTCCTGGTTCAGTTGTGGTAGTTTATATGTTTCTAGGAATGCATCCATTCCTTCCAGATTGCCAATTTTACTGGCGTAGAGTTGCTCATAGTATGTTCTTGTAATAGTTTGTATTTCTTTGGTGTTATTTGTGATCTCTCCTCTTTCATTCATGATTTTATTTATTTGGGTCCTTTCTCTTTTCTCTTTGATAAGTCGGGCCAGGGGTTTATCAAGTTTATTAATTCTTTCAAAGAACCAGCTCATACTTTCCTTCATTTGTTCTATTGTTTTTTTGGTTTCTATTTCATTGATTTCTGCTCTGATCTTTATGATTTCTCTTCTCCTGCTGGGCTTAGGGTTTCTTTCTTGTTCTTTTTCCAGCTACTTTAGGTTTATGGTTAGGTTGTGTACCTGAGACCTTTCTTGTTTCTTGAGAAAGGCTTGTACCGCTATATATTTTCCCTCAGGACTGCCTTTGTTGTGTCCCACCGATTTTGAACTGTTGTATTTTCATTATCATTTGTTTCCATGATTTT
>NW_026750420.1:0-1648 GCF_022355385.1 Mustela nigripes
CCTGACATGAGGAAGTGGTGATGCAACATGGAGGCTTAAGTGGGTAGGAGAAGAATAAATGAAACAAGATGGGATTGGGAGGGAGACAAACCATAAGTGACTCTTAATCTCACAAAACAAACTGAGGGTTGGTGGGGGGAGGGAATTTGGGAGAAAGGGGTGGGATTATGGACATTGGGGAGGGTATGTGCTTTGGTGAGTGCTGTGAAGTGTGTAAACCTGGTGATTCACACACCTGTAACCCTGGGGATAAAAATATATGTTTATAAAAAATAAAAAAATAATTTAAAAAAAATTAAAAAAAAAACTCAACAAGGAAACAATTCAACCAAAAAAATGGGCAAAAGATCTGAAAAGATACATCACCAAAGAAGATATACAGATAGCAAATAAACATAGGAAAATGTGTGCAAAACCATGTCATTAGGGAATTGCAAATTAAAACAGTGATAAGATAATACTACATGCCTATGTAGAAAGGCTAAAATCCAAAGTAATGACAAAACCACATGCTAGGAAAATGTGAAGCAACAAGAACTTTCATTTATTGATACTAGGAATAAAAAGAATATATCTACTTTGGAAGACAGTTTGGCAGTTTCTTACCAAACTAACGTACTCATAAAATATGATCTAGCAATTGTTCTCCTCGGTGTTTGCCCAATGAGATGAAAACCGATGTCTACACAAAACAACTGCACACAAATGTTTATATTTGCTTTATTCACACTTGCTAAAACTTGGAAACAATTAAGATGTCTTTTGGTAGATGAATGGGCAAACATACTAAGGTATTACCAGGCACTGAAATATGCAGAACTAAAAAGCAAGCAAACCCAAAAAGCAATAACCACAGCAACATCTATCAGGCCATGAAAAGATATGGAGGGACCTTCAATGTATATTGCTATGCAAAAGAAGCTAATTTGAAAAGGCTACATACATACTGTACCAACTATGTGACATTCTGGGAAAGGCAAAACTAAGGAGACATTGCATGGATCAGTGGTTGCCATGACTTCCTACAAAGAGAGGGAATTTTGAGGGCAGTGAAAGTATTCTGTGTGATACACCCAAATGGTAGATACACATCATTAAACATTGGTCAAAGCCCATAGGATGTACAACACCAAGAATGAGCCCTAATAATTATGAAATTTAGTTAATAATAACTTATCAATATTGGTTAATTAATTTAACAATCATACCATACTAATGCAAAATGTTAATAATAAGGAAAACTTGGGGAGGGTGGAGGTGGAACATGGGAAATCTCTGTACTTTTCACTCAGTTCTTCTGTTAACCAATAACAGTTTAAGGAAAAAAAAAATTAAATCTATTAATTTAAAAGGTAATAAATAAATAAAAGTGAGGGTCATTTACCTGAAACATGCCAAACTTGACTTTCTGGCTCTGGGTTTAAAAGTTTTCCCTCCGGGGGGAGGATTCAAGATGGCGGAGAAGTAGCAAGCTGAGACTGTTTCAGCTAGCCGGAGATCAGCTAGATAGCTTATCTAAAGATTGCAAACACCTGAAAATCCATCGGCAGATCGAAGAGAAGAAAAACAGCAATTCTGGAAACAGAAAAACAACCACTTTCTGAAAGGTAGGACCGGCGGAGAAGTGAATCCAAAGCGACGGGAAGAT
>NW_026750421.1:0-1648 GCF_022355385.1 Mustela nigripes
AGTAGATTTAATAAATGTAACATGATATGACTTGTGCTCCAAAGAGGTTGGAGAAAACTAGTTTAATCATGATTGCAAGGGTCTTTTAATTTAGAATTATCATAGGATTTACTTTATATTATAAATGTTACTTTACATTGTGAATCATACAAAATTTCTATTGTATTTCATTATAGAACCATTTTTCTAGCCAGACCAATTACTGTAGTTTTACACAGAATATAATTTGGAAAATGTTTCAAAAGAAAGTTGAAAAAGCAAAACTGAATTATTGGGACTTCATCAAGATAAAAAGCTTATGCACAGCAAAGGAAACATTCAACAAAACTAAAAGACTACCTATGAAATGGGAGACAATATCTGCAAATGATATATCAGACAAAGGGCTAGTATCTAAGATCTATAAAGAACTTATTAAACTCAACCCTCACAAAACAAATAATCCAGTCAAGAAATGGGCAGAAGACATGAACAGACATTTCTCCAAAGAAGACATACAAATGGCTAACCAACACATTAAAAATGCTTAACATCACTTGTCGCCAGGGAAATACAAACCAAAACCACACTGAGATACCACCTTATACCAGGAAAAATGACTAAAATTAACAAGACAGGAAATAAGAGATGTTGGTAAGGATGAAGAGAAAGGGGAACCCTCTTACACTGTTGGTAGGAATGCAAGTACAACCACATGCAAGTACACAACCACAATGGCAAAGAGTATGGTAGATCCTCAAGAAGTTAAAAATAGAGCTATCCTACAACCCAGCAATTATATTACTAGGTATTTACCCCAAAGATACAGATGTAGCAAAACAAAGGGGCATCTGCACCCCAATGTTCATAGCAGCAATGTCCACAATAGCCAAACTGCAGAAAAAGCTGAAATGTCCTTCGACAGATGAACAGATAAAGAAGATGTGGTTTATAAATACAATGGAATATTACTCAGCCATCAGAAAGGATGAATACTTACCATTTACATGCAGGTAGATGGAACTGGAGGGTATTACGTTAATGGAAATAAGTCAGTTGTTGAAAGACAATTATCATATGGATTCATTCACAGGTGGAACATAAGAAACAGTGCAGAAGACTATAAGGGAAGGGGCAGAAAACTGGATGAGAAGAAATCAGAGAAGGAGACAAACCATGAGAGACTGTTAACTATTGGAAACAAACAGGGTTGACAGGAAGGTGAGTAGGGGATGGGGTAACTGGGTGATAGCCATTAAGGAGGGCATAGGATGTGATGAGCACTGGGTGTTATACACACCTGATGGATTGTTGAACACTGTATCTGAAACTAATGATGTGCTATGTATTGGCTAATTGAATTTAAAAAAAAAAAAAGAAAGCTGAAACATTAAGGGTAGATGAGCTCCCTAAATAAGTAAAAATACACCAAAAGGAGAAAAAAAACTAAGAATATGTTAGTTTAATATCTTAATATCTTTTTTTAAAAAAGATTATTTATTTATTTATTTGACAGAGAGAGATCACAAGTAGGCAGAGGGGCAGGCAGAGAGAGAGAGAGGAGGAAACAGGCTCCCTGCCGAGCAGAGAGCCCAATGCGGGACTCGATCCCAGGACCCTGAGATCATGACCTGAGCCAAAGGCAGCGGCCTAACCCACTGAGCCACCC
>NW_026750422.1:0-1648 GCF_022355385.1 Mustela nigripes
GCATATTGGGCTTGCCATGCCCCTAGGCCCCAATATTTAACCATTGTCGGGTTGTCCCTTCACTCTTCCCCATGGCTCTGCTTTGGAATTCCTCTTTTGGTAGGACACCTGAGGTAACAAACTTGAAAGGAGTCCTCCATCCAACAGATTGAAGAAAAACAATTGGGATCGGGCCAAATCCACAGAGAGGAAGATTCGTCCATGGCCCATGAGGTCTCCTCGACATTCCACGGCCATCGCTGATACAAAATCCAAAGACAAAAGCCTAAGCAAGCGCCTCAGACTCGCACTATCTTCATATCCTGAAGATGTCTTCTCATGGTTTGTAGATCGGGCCTGCCATACCTACGTCCCCAAACATAAGCTGAGTTTGTGTTTTTAGACTTCTGTCCTCAAAGTCCTGGGCCACACACCCTCCAGGCTGGGGACACTGGAGCCACACATTAGGACTGTGCCTACCCAATCCATGGGAATTCTGCCCATTCCATTGTCCAAAATCGTACAAATTAGGAGAACCCTCCAAATTCTCTGAGGCAATCCCAATAGTATAGGTCGCCCGGGGCAAAAAACGGCAGTCTGACACCAGCTGAGCATCTACCTCCACTCATACCCTAGATGGATGTCCCCAGAGAAGAAGATTGAAACAGACAGGACCCTAGGCCAAAATCGGATCCATGGCTTTGGTTTAACAGGCATGTCTCCTCAAAACCCTGGATTCCAATACCATCATTCGGGTTTTCCTGAGGCACCCATCAGAACAAACCTCGTCTCCACAAGGAAACTTGTGCATGGGAGCTATGTCAAAAGCTTAGGAGAATACTTCAGGGACCCGGTGCCACCGCTCCATTCCAAGTCCCTCATGGACACAAACACACATTAGACCTATCCTCAGGAAAGTCCATTTCAACTCAGCCACCCCGGTTGCTCCCGCAGAGCCATCAGATCTAAACTGTCTTGTCACTAGGAGACAATTGGAATGCGAGGCGGGCTTCCCAGGCATCCATCCTCGAACGTTGGTCTGGACTCATCCTGATGGGATGTCCTGGAGCTGTCCAACAGGTCTCAATTGTCCCGCAGAAGGAATCCTAGGAGGGGGCATCCCACCACTCCCAACGTGGGAAAACCTCCATGGCCTCAGGATTCCGCTCCCTTTATGAAGGGGCCGTCATGAACAGAAAATCCAAGCTGAGCCAACGTCTGATCCTCGCTCTGACTTCAGATGTATGAGATATTGCTTCAGATCTTCAGTGGGTACATGCCGTGCCCTCGCCCTGAAACCCAAGTCTAGCTGTCTCTAGGCCCCAATTTTAACCAGATTTCTGGTTGTCCAATCGCCCCTCCCCAGGGCTCTACTCTGGAATCCCTCATTTGGTGGGACACCTGAGGTTGAAAAACAAAACAAAACAACAACAAAAAACGGACTTCTTCCATCCCACAAAATGATCCCAAACTCTTTGGACTGGGCCAAACCAGCAGGGAGTAAGACTCGTCCATTTCCCATTAAGTCACCCGGAAATTTCATGACCATGAAAGGCACGATATCCAGAGATAAATACTTGAGCAAGAGCCTCACACTCGCCATTTTTCATATCCCGAAGAGTTCTCCTCATGGTCTGTAGATCATTCCTGCCATTCCTATGACCCGAAA
>NW_026750423.1:0-1648 GCF_022355385.1 Mustela nigripes
GAAGGGGGTGGTATTATGGACATTGGGGAGGGTATGTGTTTTGGTGAGTGCTGTGAAGTGTGTAAACCTGGTGATTCACAGACCTGTACCCCTGAGGATAAAAATATATGTTTATAAAAAATAAAAAATTATATTTAAAAAAAAAAGAAAGAAAGAAAAAAAATTAGTCAGTCCAAGGACACCTGGGTAGCTCGGTCAGTTAGGTGTCTTTTTTCAACTCAGGTCATGATCCCAGGGTCCTGGGATTGAGTCCTGCATCAGGCTCCTTGCTCAGCGACGAGCCTGCTTCTCCCTCGGCCTACTCCTCCCTCTGCTTGTGCTCTCTCTCTGACAAATAAATAAATAAAACCTTAAAAAAAATAAGTCAGTCCAATGGGGAATTATTTAATGAGTTTTGCAGATGAAAGAGTTCTGGAGATTAGTTGCACAACAGTGTGACTATGCTTAACACTATTGAACTGTATACTTAAAAATGGTGAAGATGGTAGATTTTATATACGTTTACCAGGATTAAAAATTAAAAAGAAATAAGTGGATGTGTCTGTTTTAACCATAGTGTTGAGTACAATTCAGAAGGCCAACTATATTTCAAACATGCATACACAAGGGCCAGGCTTCACCTCACAGGTCCTGGAAGTTGGTAGGAATTGCAGTATTTCTGCCCCAGACTGAATGAGGCCGTGAAACTCAAAGCTGATTCCTTTTGCCTCTGGTCCCTGTGTTTTACCCAACTGATGTATTACAGGTAGGGACACTGCACCACTTGGAGCGGCAGGGGACGTGTGACATGCACCTTGCAAAGCCCTTGCTTTTCTGTGGCTCTCCCTGCTCTCCCCATTAGCCTCCATGATTTTCTTCAGGCACTCCCAGCTCTATGCCACTGCTGATGAAGCCCCTGCCCTGCTTCCTCTTCTCCCTCTCAAGATACTCATCTAATTAAGGCACCAAGGTTTGGATCTGAAACAGATTTTTGCATTACTTGGACCTACTATGCTTATCCTGATTAAAGAGGATTCTTTCCTTCAGGCCAGGAGGTCTCCATCAAAAATTACCCTCCATCCCTCCACCTCTGACACATGGATGGATCTCCTTATGTGGGGGCAGCGATCTATCACTCAGCTTTGGAGAGGCTTGCAGGACTGCTCAGCTTAAGGCTCTATGAGTCTCCGCTGTTTGTGGAACAGTGTAAGTCATGTGAAAATGTTTTAGGAAAGACTGTGTTTTTGGAATAACATCTTGGAATTGTCTTTCCTTATGGATAGGTGGGCAGGAATCGGATGTCTGGAGCAGGCCAGCAGGGCTGTGTGGGACTAGCCTGGACAAGCTGGGGATGGGGGTGACTGCTGTCTCTGCTCTGTTTGGGTCGGCTTCCCCCGCAAGTCCAGAGATATGCCATGTGTGTCTATGCATTCATAAGCAGGGGCCTATTTCTAAGTATATTTTAACATTTAAATTTTATTTAATTTAACCTCATCTCTTTTCAATCTGTCTCTCCAAATCTCTTTCATTTCATGAAACAAAATGCAAGGCAGGCTTTACTTTCATTTTCTGGATTTCATGTCCTTGTTGCTAAGATGTTACTGAAGTACACTTTCTCTCTCTCTCTTACACACACACACACACACACACACACACACACACACACACA
>NW_026750424.1:0-1648 GCF_022355385.1 Mustela nigripes
TTGGAGTGGAGTCTTTTGGGTTTTCCATATATAGTATCATATCATCTCCGAAGAGTGATAGTGTGACTTCTTCTTTGCAAATTTGGATGCCTTTAATTTCCTTTTGTTGTCTGATTGCTGAGGCTAGGACTTCTAGTGCTATGTTGAATAGCAGTGGTGATAATGGACATCCCTGCCGTGTTCCTGACCTTAGCAGAAAAGCTTTCAGTTTTTTTCCATTGAGAATGATATTTGCAGTGGGTTTTTCAAAGATGGCTTTGATGATATTGAGGTATGTGCCCTCTATCCCTACACTTTGAAGAGTTTTGATCAGAAGGGATGCTATACTTTGTCAAATGCTTTTTCAGCATCGATTGAGAGTATCATATGGTTCTTGTTCTTTCTCTTATTAATGTGTTGTATCACATTGATTGATTTGCGGATGTTGAACCAACCTTGCAGCCCTGGAATAAATCCCACTTGGTCGTGGTGAATAATCCTTTTAATGTACTGTTAGAGCATATTGGCTAGTATTTTGATGAGAATTCTTGCATCTGTGTTCTTCAAGGATATTGGTCTATAGCTCTCTTTTTTGATGGGATCCTTGTCTGGTTTGGGGATCAAGGTGATGATGGCCTCATAACATGAGTTTGGAAGTTTTCTTTCCATTTCTATTTTCTGGAACAGTTTCAAGGGAATAGGAATTAGTTATTCTTTAAATGTTTGGTGGAATTCCCCTGGGAAGCCGTCTAGCCCTGGGCTTTTGTTTGTTTGGAGATTTTTAATGACCATTTCAATCTCCTTACTGGTTATGGGTCTGTTCAGGCTTTCTATTTCTTCCTGGTTCAATTGTGGTAGTTTTATTTTTTTAGGAATGCATCCATTTCTTTCAGATTGTCAAATTTGTTGGTGTAGATTTGCTCATAGTATGTTCTTATAATTGTTTTTATTTCTTTGGTGTTAATTTTGATCTCTCCTCTTCCATTCATGATTTTATTTATTTGGGTCCTGTGTTTTTATTTTTGATAAGTCTGGCCAGGGGTTTATCAATCTTATTAATTCTTTCAAAGAACCAGCTCCTCATTTCGTTGATTTTTTCTATTTTTTTTTTGTTTCTATTTCATTGATTTCTGCTCTGATTTTTATGATTTCTCTTCTCCTGCTGGGCTTAGGGTTTCTTTCTTGTTCTTTCTCCAGCTCCTTTAGGTGTAGGGTTAGGTTGTATACCTGAGACCTTTCTTGTTTCTTGACAAAGGTTTGTACCACTATATATTTTCCTCTCAGGACTGCCTTTGTTGTGTCCCACAGATTTTGAACCATTGTGTTTTCATTATCACTTGTTTCCATGATTTTTTTCAATTCTTCTTTAATTTCCTGGTTGACCCATTCATTCTTTAGAAGGATGCTGTTTAGTCTCCATGTATTTGGGTTCTTTCCAAAATTTCTCTTGTCGTTGAGTTCTAGCTTCAGAGCATTGTGGTCTGAAAATATGCAGGGAATGATCCCAATCTTTTGATACCGGTTGAGTCCTGATTTAGGACTGAAGATGTGATCTATTATGGAGAATGTTCCATATGCACTAGAGAAGAATGTGTATTCTGTTGCTTTGGGATGAAATGTTCTGAATATATCTGTGATGTCCATCTGGTCCAGTGTGTCATTTAAGGCA
>NW_026750425.1:0-1648 GCF_022355385.1 Mustela nigripes
GTATGTACTGGTGTCTCTTTTTTTGTTTTAATTTGCATTTTCCTGATGACATATGATGTGAAGCATCTTTTTATATGCTTATTTGCCATCTGTAATATTTTCTTTTGTGAGGTATCTGCTAATGTCTTTGGCTAATTTTTTATCAGTTTTTTCCCCCATTCTTGAGATTTAAGGGGTCTTTGTGTATTTTTGATTAACAGTCCTTTGCCAGATGTGTATTTTGCAAATTTTTTCTCATAGTCTGTGCTTTGCCTTTTCATTCTCTTGGCATTGTGTTTCACAGAGTAGACATTTTTAAATTCAGTGCTTGTGCTTTTGTAGCTAACGTTATTGCCAAAACCAAGGTCATTTAAATTTTATTCTATATTACCGTCTACATGTTTCATGTTTAGGTTTATAATCCAATCTGAGTTAATTTTTGTGAAGAGTGTATGATGATATCTGCCTGGATTTATTTTATTTTATTATTTTCTTGTATTTTTATTTTATATTTTTACATTTAGCTTCACCATTACTCCAGAACCATTTGTTTAAAAGATTGTATTTTGCTTTCTTGTATTGCTTTGCTTTTATATTAAATATAAAATATAATTGATAATATATATTCTGTTCCTTTAATCTAGTCTTTCTGTGGTATTACAATATCTTGCTTACAATTATTGTTATGGTAAACTTTTTTTAAATTTTTTATTTATTTATTTGACAGAGAGAGAGATCACAAATAGGCAGAGAGACAGACAGAGAGTGAGAGATGAGGAGAAGCAGGCTCCCTGCTGAGCAGAGAGCCCGATGCGGGACTCGATCCCAGGCCCCTGGGATCATGACCTGAGCCGAAGGTAGAGGCTTAACCCACTGAGCCACCCAGGCGACCCATCATTTTGGTAAACTTTGAAGTCAGTCCTCAGTCTTTGTTCTCCTTCAACACTATGTTGATTATTGTGAGTCTTTGCCTCTCCATATAAACTTTAAAATAAGTTTGTTAATATTTAAAAAAAGAACTTGCTGGAATGCATTAATTGTATAGATAAACTTGGAAACCAGTGGCCTCTAGAGCTTAGCAGGAGATAGACCATGGACATCAGTTGTCACAGTGGTGCCTCTGGAAGAACCTATTGCAAATCCGTAGGCAAAATGAGACCTCAAGTATCTGAGAGAATGTCTAAGAAGTACTTGATACATCCCTTGGTATGGTTTATTGAAGTGTCCACCTGTCTGAAAGCTGGGGAATCTAGATAAGGGAGGGAAAATTAGTTATGATAAAACATATCAACAAACATCAATAGATTTTGTAAAACTAATTGTTATGGCTCATATACAGTATGACCAACAGAGGGACCATCAAAAGGAAAGCATCCGTTATGTTTATTGTGAAATTTTTTATTGAAAATAAAGCAATGTGAGGGGAAGACACAATGAGAAAATTACCATTTTTTAAATGGTAAACTTCTTACAAAATGGAACAGGTTTTATATTCTAAGTAGTATATTGAAAAGTAAAACATTGGGGCGCCTGGGTGGCTCAGTGGTTTGGGCTGCTGCCTTCGGCTCGGGTCATGATCTCAGGGTCCTGGGATCGAGCCCCGCATCGGGCTCTCTGCTCCGCAGGAAGCCTGCTTCCCTCTTTCTATCTCTCTCTCTCTCTGCCTGCC
>NW_026750426.1:0-1648 GCF_022355385.1 Mustela nigripes
GATGAGAAATGGTATATAATTAAGATATTTTTAAAAGTACAGATAAATACAAATTTGTAAACATAGCATTATGGAGGAATAAAAATAAATGATAGCTACACACTCTAAAGTGAATAAATCTTGGAAAGTTAATAGAGAAGTTAAAAAAGGACAGTGCAAAAAGTATGGTACATTTTTATGAAGTTCAAACAAATTCTGTGAAATCGTAGATGGACTTAAAGATATTATTATGTATCAAATATTGTAAAAATTAAGCAACGAAATAGCAAACATAAAATAACCAAAGCATACAAACTTGGGTAGATACAATAGGTGTGATCATGTTCTACTTCATAAAGAGATGAGTTAATAGATAAATAAAAGTAACTAGACTTTTTAGAAGTTAATAAAACTTCACCTGTTATTTCTTAGTAATATAAAATATATGGTTTTCTAACAAAAACGTTTATCTTAAAAATATTTAAAAATAAATTTCAGGCTACTCATAAGGTTATATTTACTTTTCCACTGAAGGAAAAGCTGGTTGTTGTAGTTGTAGTTGTTTGTTTTAGTCTCCTCTTAGTTTTTATTATTATAATGTGGAATGAGAAATGTTAGATTGAAAAGTGAATTATTTTATAGGCAAAAATCATTACTTGATTCACCTCCTGATAAAGCAGATGGAACTCCTGAAAACATGCCCTTTTGCATTACAGAAGAGTAACAGTTATGCTTACTTCTGAAACATACTTGGTGGTGGCCCTAAATAGTGACACCATATTAAACATTTTGAATATTTGCAATTAATTTTTTTAGTCATAGGGCTCCAAAAGGCACTGCTGATATCTTAGCAGGTATTTCAATGAAGGTAAAAGTTGCCTGACTGTTTAAAAATATTAACAAGGCACGAAACATGGCAGAAGTATTGTCCTCAGATATTATATTTTTCCATATGCTCCTCATTCCAGACATGACAAGTTATTTTTTTTAATTTTTTTATAAAAGATTTTATTTATTTATTTGACAGAGATCACAGGTAGGCAGAGTCAGGCAGAGAGAGAGGAGGAAGCAGGTTCCCTGCTGAGCTGAGAGCCCGATGTGGGACTGGATCCAAGGATCCTGGGATCATGACCTGAGCCGAAGGTAGAGGCTTTAACCCACTGAGCCACCCAGGCGCCCCCATGAAAAGTAATTTTTGATAGATATATATACAATGTATTTTCCAGTTATAAGAAAAATGGTTCTGCTATTTTTAACCTTTTTTAAAAATTACATAATTTTTTTAAATTAAAATTTTATTTTTTAATGTTTTACTTTTCTTTTCTTATTTTTTAAGATTTTATTTATTTATTTGATAGACAGAGATCACAAGTAGGCAGAGAGGCAGGCAGAGAGAGAGAGAGAGAGGGAAGCAAGCTTCCTGCAGAGCAGAGAGCCCAATGCGGGGCTTGATCCCAGGACCCTGAGATCATGACCCGAGCCGAATGCAGCAGCCCAAACCACTGAGCCACCCAGGCGCCCCAATGTTTTACTTTTCAATATACTACTTAGAATATAAAACCTATTCCATTTGGTAAGAAATTTACCGTCTGTCAAATAAATAAATAAAAAATTTTTTAAAAAAAAAATGGTAATTTTCTCATTTTGTCTTCCCCCTCATTGCTTTATA
>NW_026750427.1:0-1647 GCF_022355385.1 Mustela nigripes
TCCTCAGATAAGAGAACCTGCCTCAAGGAACATCTGAAAGCATTCGGGAAGAAAAGCAAATATGTTTTTTTTAAAAATGCCATAAATGATTTTGACTTTAAATGGTAGTAAATGAAAATCTGAATGCTACATTTCTAAGGCATTAAAGCTACAATAAATACCAGAAGTTACAACTAGCACTGAAAATTGGTGAATCAGTGTTTTTTATTTTGTTTTGCATTTTCAATTGAGGTAAAGTTCACATAACATAAAATTAACCATTAATCATTTTATTACTTTTTAAAAGATTTATGCTTTGAATATTTTTTAAAATATAAATTCAATTAATTATAAAGATTTTATTTTGAGGGGTGCGTGGGTGGCTCAGTTGGTTAAGCCTCTGCCTTCGGCTCAGGTCATGATCCCAGGGTCCTGGGTTCGAGCCCCACATTGGGCTCCCTGCTCAGCAAGGAGCCTGCTTTCCCCTCCGCCTCTTGTGACTACTTGTGATCTCCGTCAAATACATAAATAAAATCTTAATAAATAAATAGATAAATAACAATTTTATTTTGACCTAATCTCTACACCAAACATCTCCAAGATCAAGAGCCACGTGCCCCACTGACTGAGCCAGCCAGGCATTCCAACCACTAGTCATTTTAAAGTATAAAATTCGGAGACACTTAGTACACTAACAACGCTGGGCACCATCCCCTCTGTCTAGTTCAGGACATTTTCATCACCCCAAAAGGAAGACCCCCTCCATTAAGTTGTCATGCATGCCCCTCCCTTAGGCCCAACAACCACCATTCTGTACTTTGTCTCAATGGATTCTCCTCTTCCAGACATTTCACATCGATGGACTCATACAGCACATGGTTTGTTGTGTATGGCTTCTTTCCTTTACCATGATGTATACAAGGTTCATCCATGTCGTAGTGGGTGTCAGTGCCTCGTTCCTTTGTATGGCCGAATCATAGTCCATTGTACGGAAGGACCACATTTTGTTTATGCATTCCTTAGCTGCGGCACATGTGGTTTGCTTCTACCTTTTGGCTACTGACAATTATACTGCTGCTATGAATGTTTGTATGTTTGTATTTGTCTGAATGCCTGTTTTAAATTCCTTTGGATTTAGGAATTGCTGGGTCATGTGGTAATTTTATGTTTAAGTTTGATTTTTTTTTAATCTCATGATTCTGCCCTGTGTCAGTATATACATTGCTCATCTGTTTGCTAATTCCTTTCTAAAAGAGGGTAAAAACCAAGGTCTTGAAAAACCCTGTATTTTTTAAACATGTTAAATACATTCAAATAAATATTTGCCTCATTACTTTAAAAAATTAAATGAAATTTAAATTAACTGTGGAAAGAACCAAGATGCCCTTCAATGGACAAATGGATAAGGAAGATGTGGTCCATATACACTATGGAGTATTATGCCTCCATCAGAAAGGATGAATACCCTACTTTTGTAACAACATGGTCGGGACTGGAAGATATTATGCTGAGTGAAATCAGTCAAGCAGAGAGAGTCAATTATCATATGGTTTCACTTATTTGTGGAGCATAACAAATAGCATGGAGGACATGGGGAGTTAGAGAGGAGAAGGGAGTTGGGAGAAATTGGAAGGGGAGGTGAACCATGAGAGACTATGGACTCTAAAA
>NW_026750428.1:0-1647 GCF_022355385.1 Mustela nigripes
AGCGATCGTCTGATCCTCGCCCTTACTGCAGATGCACGAGATCTCGATTCAGGTCTGTAGATTGTGCCTGCCATATCCTCATCCAGATACCTAGGCCTAGCTTGGGTTCTCAGACTTCCATCCTCAGACTCCTGGCCCACAAGCCCTCCAGTTTGGCAATCTAGAACTCCAATGCAGCACTCTGCCTGCCCTCCAGAAGAAAAACATTGCTCTCTGGGGCTATCCTGAAACCCCAAATGAGGATCAACCTGCACGCCATTCGGCGGTACTCCAAATATATAGGATGACCTGGGCACTAATGCCCTTTCTGACAGAGCTTGAGCCTGGACTTCATGGCCCCACCCAGACAGCTGGCCGCACACTGAGCACATCGGACCCGCGTTGGCCTAGGATTGTCATCTCATCTCAACCTCGGTTTTCAGGCTTCAGAACCTAGACCTTATCTCCAATCACGGCCCGGGTTAGAAAATGATGCAGAAATCAGAACTCTTTCCCCATGGCAAGAAACCTTGTGGTGGCATGTTGTCGAAGGTTCAGTGTCGTTGAAACCAGTGTGGCCCATGAGGCCCCGCCCATGCTTGCAGGCCACATTGGTCACAAACACACATTGTGACCCTCAGCCTGAGCCCAGTCTCAGGTAAGGCCTCTCAGTGGCTGGATGGAGAGACAGCATATTGGGGTTGCCATGCCCCTAGGCCCCTATATTTAACCATAGTTCGGGTTGTCCCTTCACTCTTCCCCAGGGCTCTGCTTTGGATTTCCTCTTTTGGTGGGACACCTGAGGTAACAAACCTGAAAGGAGTCCTCCCATCCCACATATTGACGAAAAACAATTGGGATCGGGCCAAATACACAGAGAGCAAGATTCGTCCATGGCCCATGAGGCCTCCACAACATTACACGGCCATCGCTGATACAAAATCCATAGACAAAAGCCTGAGCACGCGCCTCAGACTCGCTCATTCTTCATATCCTGAAGAGGTCTTCAGATAAGAACCTACACGGTACTCGAATGCACCCAAAATATATAGTCTAACCTGGGCACTAATGCACTGTCTGAAAACCTGAGCCCAGACCTCGTGACCAACACCCAGACAGGTGACTGCACACTGAGGACATCAGACCCGCCATGGCCTTAGGTCATCATCTCTTCCCTACCTCAGTTTTCAGGCTTCAGAACCTAGACCTTATCTCCAATCACTGCCCACGGGTCACTGTGATGCAGAAATCAGAACTCTTCCTTACCCATGCCAAGAAACCTTGTGGTTGGCATGTTGTCCAACGTTCAGTGTAGGAGAATCCAGCATTCACCCTGAGGCCCCGCCCATTCTTGAGTGCGACGAGGGTAGAAACACGCATTGTGACCCTCAGCGTGAGTCCTGTCTCTAGTACGTCCTCACAGTGGCTGGACCATTAGATGTCATAATGGGCTTGACATGGCCCTAGGCCCCAATTTTTAACCACATTTCTGGTTGTCCAGGCGCCCCTCCCCAGGGCGCTACTCTGGAATCCCTCATTTGGTGGGACACCTGACGTTGAAAAACAAAACAAAACAAATCAACAACAACAGAACAACGGACTTCCTCCATCCCACAGAATGACCCCAAACTCTTTGGACGGGGCCAAACCCCCAGAGAGTTTGGGGTC
>NW_026750429.1:0-1647 GCF_022355385.1 Mustela nigripes
TCTGCTCCTCTGTTGGGGCTTATGAGCTCTAAAACTGGGAATCTTTTCTCTGCCTCCTGGAAGCACTTTGTTTCCTCTGTTTTCCCCTTCTGTTTCTGCACCAACGTGCATGCAGTCTGCATGACTAGCTTCTAGATCATGCACCACAGCTCCTTCTCTCTTCACTGTCAAGGAGCAAGAAGAGCACCCCCTGGACCTAACACCCCCCCCCCACTCCAGATCTTCCCAACCATGTCTCAGGTAAACATTCAAAGTGGAGTGGGCCCAGGTGGAACATGAATCACTATTGGAACTAAGTTAAGTTTGTTGGTTTAATTAAGATAAGATGCGTCTTTGAAGTTACAGCAGTAAATGTGAAGCTTTTATTCTATCAAAGTTTATTGAAGGTCAAATAAGCTTGTGTTATTTATTAAAATTTGTTAGCAAAGAAATGACTAAACTGATGGTTAATTGTCTGTTCTAATGGGTAATTGCTGAAGTAGCTTTCAAAGTCTTTGGTAACCTGAAAGTTTTAAAGTTTTGCTTGGATGACAAATGGAATTAAATTGTGGACATCTAGGTCTTAACCAAACAGGATAAAATGCTAAGTCGTTAATTACTGGATGTAGGTTTGTGCTTTTGACTTCTGACTGTAAAGAAACTAAGACTATTTAAATCTGTTGGTAAACTTGTTTTCTACTTAACTGATTCATAAATTGCCACCTGAAGAATTCTGTTCTAACAGTTCACAATCAGTTAATAACTAAAGGTGTTTCTAAGAATACAAAGTTCTGCTTAGTGTAACTAAGACTGATGGAAATAAAGGGAAACTCTGTATGTAGGAAAGTAGGAGATATGTAAGAAAGGAATGGGAATATATTTTGTTGAAGGGAAGGGAAGGTAATTTTGTCCTAAATGAGATGGTTGTTTGGAAGGAAATGGCTTGGGACAAAACCTGAATGCAAAGGAAAGTTGTAGAAGGTTTTTGAAGGGAAATCTTCAGAAAAGGAATTTTAGCTATGGTCAAGAATGGATTAAGATTGTAATGAATGGGTTTTAAAGGTACATTGGTACAAGACTGAAATTGTCTCTGTTCAAAAGGACAATGTTTTCTTAGATCAATTGATCTGCTGTTAAGAAAATGTAAATGGTTTTCTCTTTGCCTGCCCAGAAAAATCAGTTTCTATGTTCAGTTTTATCAGGTGTTTAACAACCCTAATTATACTTAGGCATGTGCTTTAAAACTTTCTAAAATTTTAGCAAATGTTGACAGGATTTAAATTGTAAATCTCTTTAACTCAGGCTTTTCCTTGGTATGCGAAGTTGCTCATGAAGTACTACTGAACCAATGATAAACCTTGGATTACATTTGGGAAAATACTATAACTATTCTAGAGATTCTACGCACTTCCTAAAGTTTTAATATTTTGAGAGATCACTGCTTGATACTGTAATTACGGAGATGTTATGTATCACAGAAATAACCTGATTTCCTTGCAGCTAAATTGTAAGCTCCCATGTCTCTTTAGCTCTAACTGATGAGGGAGCAGGAGGCTGGCTGAGGACAAAGCAAGAGCTGGCGCCTTGCACCGCCCCCCCTTCCATCTGCTCCCCTCCATAGGTGTAGCATTCCTCAGGCACCCCTGACTGCCATAGAATGATAAATAG
>NW_026750430.1:0-1647 GCF_022355385.1 Mustela nigripes
TTTACTCTCTGCCTTTCTTTTTCTGGCAGCATCCATTGCATGTGAAGTCTTGCTGGGTGCCATCAGTAGGTCACCAGGTGGAAAGGGGATAGCTTTGCATGCTTTATGTGGTGTTAAGAGACAAATCGGGCTCCCAAAAGATTTCCACTAACCAGATATCCTATCAGATGGGAGTTGAAGGTGTCAAGGTGCTAAGAACCTAGGTTGGTGATTTGAACTGAGTTGGTAAACTTGGAATTAATAATAAAGTGTATGCCTTTGTGTGTGTCCTACAATCTCGAAGGCATGGCTGCATCTGTACAATACCTTTCTGATTGAAGAGATTGTTCCAGCGTTTTTGGTTAAAAATTTAAATCCACCTCTAGAGATTGTTTTTTGCAGCTCGATGTAGAAGTTTTCAGTGCTGAATTTCTTTCCTGTGTTTGTTCTCTGGTGTTTAAGAATCAGTAGCTAATGGTTTTTTGAAATCACTTTTCTTTGGTCTGCTGTGTGGAGGGTTTATACCCCATAAAAAAGATTCATGTATTGCAAGACTTCAAATGTGATGCAGCCTCAGAATATGTGAGCTACTGTTATTCTGTAGAGGTAGCAGTGCAAATATGCTATGTTGAAATTTTTTTAACTTTAAAAAAATTTTATCTTGAAATACATGTAGATTTATATGCAGTTATAAGAAATACTAGAGACATCTCACATCTCCTATAACCTTTATCCTGTTTTTCCCGGTGATAATGTCTTGAATGACTGTAGGAAACTGTAACACATCCAGAAACTTGACACTGACATAATCCAGACTTTATTTAATTCCCAAGATTTACTTAGACCTATCTGTGACATTGTCAGGTAGAGGAAATGAGAAAGAAAGAGAGTGTATGCGTAATTAGTTGTAGGTAATGTTACCATACATGTAGTTTGGAATGCCACCATCACAGTAAAGATACAGAGGAAGTCCATCTCAAGAATCCCTACAGTCCAGTCCTCTGCTCCCAGCCTCTTCCGCAACCACTCATCTGGACTCTCTCCAGTGATGTTGTCATTTCAAGAAAGTTTTATAGATGGAATCCTATATACGTTACCCATTAAGAGTGGATTTTTTTCACTTAATCATAATTTATTTAAGGTGAATTCAAATTGTGTGTTTTACTAGTTATCCCTTTTTACTGTTCAGTTGGTATTCCATGCTGTGGACATACTGAGGCTATAATATCCACCCATTGTAGGGTATTTCAGTTGTTTTCAGTTTTGGGCTATGATCAGATAAAGCTGCTAGAAACACGTAAATGTTTTGGTATGAAAATAGGTTTTTCTTTCTTTAGAATAAATGCCCAAGAGTATACTTACTGAGCAATGTACTGACTGTGTTTTGGCTTTTTTTTTTTTTTTTGACCATGTAGATGAGAATGAAATACCTGCTGTTAGACATTCATAAACAATACACCTTAAATGGAAAACTGTCATCTTAAGTTCCTTTTAATTCTATTACAGTTTGTGTTTGAAAATACAATCTTTTGCCTTTGGTAACTGTGAGAATTTGTTGTAAACTAAATTACCTTCTACTAAAAATTTTGGAGGGTTGGGTTTTCACTTATAGCAGCATTTTTTTTTAATATTATTATACACAATTCACCTGTCAAACAATTTAGCGAG
>NW_026750431.1:0-1647 GCF_022355385.1 Mustela nigripes
TATCTGCGATGACCGTGGAATGTTGGGGAGGCCTCATGGGCCATGGACGAATCCTGCTCTCTGTGGATTTGGCCCGATCCCAATTGTTTTTCGTCAATCTGTGTGATGGGAGGACTCCTTTCAGGTTTGTTACCTCAGGTGTCCCACCAAAGAGGAATTCGGAAGCATAGACCTGGGGAAGAGTGAAGGGACAACCCGAACTATAGTTAAAAATTGGGGCCTAGTGGCATGGAGAGCACATTATACAGTCTCTAGATACAGCCACTGAGAGGCCTTACCTGAAGACTGGGCTCAGGCTGTAGCTCACAATGTGTGTTTGTGACCAATGTGGCTCGCAAGCAGGGGCAGGGCCTCATGGACCATACTGGTTTCTACGACACTGAGCCTTAGACAACATGCCAACCACAAGTTTTCTTCCATGGGGAATGAGTTCTGATTTCGGCATCATTTTCAAACCTGGGCCGTGATTGGAGATAATGTCTAGGTTCTGAAGCCTGAAAACCGAGGTTGAGAAGTGATGACGACCTAAGGCCATGGTGGGTCCGATGGCTCAGTGTTAGGTCAGCTGTCTGGGTGGGGACAGGAGGTCCAGGCTCAGGCTGTGTCAGAAAGGGCATTAGTGCCCAGGTAAGCCTATATATTTGGGGTACAGCCAAATGCCGTGCAGGTTGATCCTCATGGGGGTTTCTGGGTAGCCCCAGAGTGCACTGTTTTTCTTCAGGAGGGCAGGCAGAGTGCTGCACTGTAGCTCTGGATTGGCAAAGTCGAGGGCTTGTGGGCCAGTAGTCTGAGGACGGAAGTCTCCGAACCCAAGCTATGCCTAGGTTTCTGGGTGAGGATATGGCAGGCACAATCTACAGACCTGAATCCAGATCTCGTGCTTCTGAAGTCAGGGCGAGGAAAAGACGTTCGCTCAGGTTGGACATTCTGTCCCTGATGGCCCCTTCTTGAAGGGGGGGTGTATCACGAGGCCATGGGGGTTTTCCCACGATGGGAGTTGTGAGACCTCCCAACTGCAATGATTCTTCTGCAGGACAATTGAGACCTGTTGGTTGGCTCCAGGACAACAAATCCGAGCAGGGTTCTAAGGTTGGATGCCTGTGTAGCCCACCTCGCATTCCAATTGTCTCCAAGCAACAAGACAGTTAAATCTGCTGGATCTGGGGAAGCAAGCGAGGAGGCTGAGTTGAAATGGACTCACCCGTGGATGTGTCCTAATATGATTTTGTGTCTATGGAGACCTTTGAATGAAGCGGTTGCAATGGGGACCTGTAGGGTTCTCCTAAAGAAAGGCTCTCACACAGCTCCATCATGCAAGTTTCCCATGTGTAGATGAGATTTGTTCTGATGGGTGAGTCAAGAAACAGCCATATGCTGCTATTGAAATCCAGGCCTCTGAGGAGAGATGACTGGAAGCCAAACATATGGATCCGATAGGTGCCTAGGGGCCTGTTCGTACCTTTTTACCTCTGGGGACATCAGTCTTTCTGTCAGAGAGCAGGTAGGTGCTCAGATGCGCCCAGATTGCCCCTATTTGTCCTGGGAAGCCACAAATATTGGGATGGCCTCAGGGACTTTGGAGGTTTATCCTCTTTGTAGGGTTGAGGCCATTGGATTGGGCACATACAATACCTTTGGAGAGGGCAA
>NW_026750432.1:0-1647 GCF_022355385.1 Mustela nigripes
ACCCTGAGATCATGACCTGAGCTGAAGGCAGAGGCTCAACCCACTGATCCACCCAGGCGCCCCAGCACCTATGATTTTAATTGCAGTTGTATATTTGTTCCACTTATGTTTTCTGCTGTAATATGTGCTTTGAGCCACATTTCACCTTGAGAAGCTGATTTTTTACATCACAGGAGATGATGAGGAACTAAAAAACCTGCTTCAGTCCACGCACCACTGTATAGACAGCATTCATAGAAAAGATTTTTCCCATGACTCATGAACACTGTTCTCCCTTCTCATTTACATGAAGATCCCACATAGTTCTCATTTTGGAGGTGCCATTGAAACTTCATGAATCAGCATAGTAGAAGGGAAAGAAAAAAGGACCCAGTACTGTATATTTAGAAAATATCCAGTGGATCAGCAGACATATTTATTTATTTGTTTGTTTGTTTATTTATATTATGTGATGTTAGTCACCATACAGGACATCATTAGTTTTTGAGGTAGTATTCCATGGTTCATTAGCAGACACATTTAAAAAAAGACCAGCTGTGAACCTCACAGGGACAAAGACAAAGTCCAGTGTGTCTACGGAGGAAGTGGCTCCCTGGGTAGGGACTGCATTACAGGATGGACCAGGCCAGGTCCAGCAGTCTCGTCTCCAGTTCCCCCAACACAGATGTTCACTAAGCTCATGGAGAATGAATGAATGAATGTATGAGTGGCTGCTGTCTTCTCTTCACCCAGGATCTCTTCTCTTCTGCCCCAATGGCTCACACAGACCTATAGAATCCTCCACCTTGCAGGACAGAACACCCAAGGATCAAGATGAGACTGTGACCCTGCAGGTCTAGCCAGGAATTGACTAGCTCCCCGGTGTACACGGTGCTTCTCAGACAAGCCCCTCAGGTGGAAGAGACCTTAGGAGACTCACTGTGTCCCAGGCTTCATGTGTCCTCAGAGGTCCTGGCCAGGTTCTGGTGCCAGAAGAAAGTGCTGAGATGAGGGGCAGGACATGGGCCTGCTCCTGCTCTCTCCTCCCCGCGTGGGTCTCCCTTGTGTCCAGCCAAGGGTGTGGCCGGCTCTGGGTAGAAAGCAGAGAGAGCTCTGAGCTGTAGTTCCTCTTCTGTGAACCACGAGGCCCTGTGCTCCTCCCCAGCTTCCCGTGGGTCCCCCTCAGCCTCCTTCCCGCTGTCTTTCTCTTCTCCCTCACCCACAGGAGGCCCACACACCCTCCATCTCAAAGATGCTGCTGCCGCTGCTGTTGCTTCTACCCCTGCTCTGGACAGGTAAAGTGGGCCGAGGGGAGGGGGCCAGGTGGGTGGCGGCTGCTGCTGACCCTCGATTCTCCACAGGGTCCCTGGCTCAGTACTCAAGATACCAGCTGCAGGTGCAGGAATCCCTGACGGTGCAGGAGGGCCTGTGTCTCTTCGTGCTCTGCCGCTTCTACCCCAGGCACTACTGGCCCCAGTCTTCCCCTATTCATGGCTACTGGTTCCGGGAAGGGCCCAGTGCACACCACGGTGCTCCAGTGGCCACAAACAACCCAGATCGTAAAGTGCAGGAGGAGACCCAGGGCCGATTCCGCCTCCTTGGGGACCCCGGAGCCAACAATTGCTCCCTGGACATCAGAGATGCACAGAGAAGGGACTCGGGGACATA
>NW_026750433.1:0-1647 GCF_022355385.1 Mustela nigripes
AAAAAAAAAAGAAAAGGGGTTTTATATAATTTTATTAAAAATTTCAGTTCTGTCGGAAAAGCCTAACATATCAACATAAGTGCAATTCTTTACTGCTAACTCAACTTTCCTAACGAACTGCACTGACTTGAATTTACTTCAAAATACAATCTTGGCTTGTAGGTAAACAGCCTTTGGGGTTATTTCCGATTATCAAGTTCCTTCACTATATCCTTATTCTTCATGTGTCATGTAAGTATTTTCTGTTCCTCATTTTGGTTCAGAAAACTGCACACTTGAGGCAGGGTCTTCCTCCAATACGATGGTGGGTTTACGTTTGGGACACCAGTTTTATTTTATTTATTCTAGGATTATTTATTTATTTATTTCACAGAGAGACACACAGAGAGAGGGAACACAAGCAGGGAGAGGTAGGAGAGGGAGAAGCAGGCTTTCTGCCGAGCAGGAAACCTGATATGGGCCTCGATCCCAGGACCCTGGGGTCATGACTTAAGCCAAAGGCAGATGCTTAATGATTGAGCCTCCCAGGCACCCAAGACACCAGTTTTAGATGGTTGCAAATCTCTGGGGAGTAAAGGGGACATATCAAGGTCTATTATCTCCATTCTTTTTTCTTTTATTTTTTAAGATTTTATTTATTTATTTCTCAGAGAGAGCATAAGTGGGGCAATGTGGAGTAAGGGGGAGAGGCAGAGGAGCAGAGGAGGCAATACTTAACTGATTAAGCCACCCAGGGTCCCAGCTCCATTCTTTTCTGTGGAGAGATCCACTGCACCCTGTCCACTGCCACCTCTTCTTGCTCAAATAACAGGATCCTCTCTTCACCTGGCCCACTTTAGCAGTATCTCACTGTAGACATTATGAGAGTTTCCTAAGAGCTTTGATTACTCAGGGTCCCAAACAAACTTTAAGTAGAAAGTCTTGCTCTTATGACTTTTTTTTTCTACTTAGACCGCAAAAGAAAGACAGTTACCTATAGAAGCTTACAATCTTTTATGGAAACCTCTTGCTGCTACCAATGTTCTCTATTACCTTTTGGTACTCAGATCAGTCAAGTCAACTTACCTCTTGGCATCGCTGCCATCAGAGGATGCTAAGAAAGAATCCACAACTCTGTTAAAAAGTAAAAAACATATAAAAATTAAAATCAGACATTTTGGAAAGCAATCAGGTTCCTTTTCCTGACAGAATTTTAGGACATGACAAATAAAATCCCGGGAAACATGACAGAAACAACAGGAAGTTTCAGGGTACAGCAATGGAACCTCTGAGACAGACTCTCAGCTCTTTGTTTGTGCACTGGGAAGAGAAGGAATTAAGGGAGGTGTAGTTTTTGTGATTATACCACCTTTCTACTCCATTTTGTCAACCATTCATACATTCTGGAATCAAGTTGAGATATATGAATGATCTGACCATGGGCACAGGGAGGTGGATCCAGGTAACAGGTAGCAAAGGACACAGAAATAAAGGAACTGCCAAAACAATTAATATTCCAGTGCCAAGGGCTAGTCTCTGGCCATCATTTGGTATAGAATAAATAAACAAGAATGTTTAAAGGATTTTTCAGAAGTGGAAACAGAACAAGTGTTCAGAATGATTTTTCTCTCAGATCATCACAAAGAGGTATCTGGATAAGTTATCCAA
>NW_026750434.1:0-1647 GCF_022355385.1 Mustela nigripes
AGTTGAAATGGAATCTCCCGTGGATGTGTCCTAATATGATTTTATGTCTGAAAACACAAACTCGGCTTATGTTTCAGGTCATAGGTATGGCAGGACGGATCTACAGACCAGGAAGAGTACTCTTCGGGATATGAAAAAAGGGCGAGTGTGAGGATCTTGCTCAAGATTTTGTCTCTGAATATTGTGTCACTCATGGTCGTGAAATTTCCGGGTGACTTCATGGGAAATGGACGAGTCTTACTCTCTGGGGGTTTGGCCCCGTCCAAAGAGTTTGGGGTCACTCTGTGGGATGGAAGAAGTCCGTTTTTTTTTGTTGTTGTTGATTTCTTTTGTTTTGTTATTAACCTCAGGTGTCCCACCAAATGAGGGATTCCAGAGTAGAGCTCTGGGGAGGGGCGACTGGAAAACAGAAATCTGGTTAAAAATTGGGGCCTAGGGACATGTCAAGCCCATTATGAAATCTAATGGTCCAGCCACTGAGAGGACGTACTAGAGGACAGGATTCACGCTGAGGATCACAATGCGTGTTTATGCCCTCGTCACACCCAAGAATGGGTGGGGCCTCAGGGTGAATGCGGGTTTCTCCTACACTGAACATTGGACAACATGCCAACCACAAGGTTTCTTGCCATGGGTAAGGAAGAGTTCTGATTTCTTCATCACAGTCACCCCTGGGCAGTGATTGGAGATAAGGTCTACGTTCTGAAGCCTGAAAACAGAGGTAGAGACGAGATGATGACCTTAGGTCATGGCGGGTCTGAAGTGCTCAATGTGCGGTCAGCTGTCTGGGTGTTGGTCACGAGGTCTGGGCTCAGGTTGTCAGACAATGCATTAGTGCCCAGGTTAGACTCTATATTTTGGGTGCATTCGAGTGCCGTGTAGGTTCTTATCTGAAGAACTCTTGAGGATATGAAGAATGAGCTAGTCTGAGGAGCGTGCTCATGCTTTTGTCTCTGGATTTTGTAACAGCGATCGTCGTGGAATGTGGGGGAGACCTCAAGGGCAATGGACGAATCTTGCTCTCTGTGGATTTGGCCCGATCCCAATTGTTTTTCGTCAATCTGTGGGATTGGAGGACTCCTTTCAGGTTTGATACCTCAGGTGTTCCACCAAAAGTGGAATTCCGAAGCAGAGCCCTGGGGAAGAGTGAAGGGACAACCCGAACTATGGTTAAAAATTGGGACCTAGGGTCATGGCAATCCCAATATGCTGTCTCTCCATCCAGCCACTGAGAGGCCTTCCCTGAGGACTGGGCTCAGGCTGAGGGTCACAAAGTGTGGTTGTGACCAAATTGGCCCACATACATGGGCGGGGCCTCATGGGCCACACTGGTTTCAAGTACACTGAACCTTGGACAACATGCCAACCATATGGTTTCTTGCCATGGAGAAAGAGTTCTGATTTCTGCATCATTTTCAAACCCTGGCCGTGATTGGAGATAAGGTCTAGGTTCTGAAGCTTGAAAACCGAGATTGAGAAGAGATGACGACCTAAGGCCATGGCGAGTCCGTTGTGCTCAGTGTGCGGCCAGCTGTCTGGGTTGGGCCAGGAGGTCCAGGCTCAGGCTGTGCCAGAAAGGGCATTAGTGCCCAATCGGCCTATATATGTGGGGTAGAGACAATGGCGTGCAGGTTGATCCTCATTTGC
>NW_026750435.1:0-463 GCF_022355385.1 Mustela nigripes
ATGATGTTAAAATGATCAATAAAGATTGTAAAATGGCTTGATTACTCTGCTCAAAGAAATGAGAGGGGAAGCAAATTGAACAAAAAACTGAAACTAAAAATGATATTGAGAAAGATTTTTAAATGAACCAAATGGATACTCTAGAACTTTAAACATATGACAGCTAATTTAAGATACCACAGGGGTGCCTGGATGGCTCACTTAATTAAACCTCCAACTCTTTTTCCTTTTTTTTTAACACCTTAATTTTATTTTATTTCTTTCATTTTGGCTCAAGTCATGATGTCAGGGTTGTGAAATAGAGCCCAGTGTTGGGCTCTGTGCTGAGCCTGGAGCCTGCTTAAGATTCGTTTCCCTTCTTTTTCTATCCCTACCTGCGCTCTCACTTGCTCGCTCTCTCTTGCTTCCAAATAGATAGATAGATAGATAGATAGATAGATAGATAATAGACAAAGCAAAATAA
>NW_026750435.1:563-1647 GCF_022355385.1 Mustela nigripes
GTATGATGTTAAAATGATCAATAAAGATTGTAAAATGGCTTGATTACTCTGCTCAAAGAAATGAGAGGGGAAGCAAATTGAACAAAAAACGGAAACTAAAAATGATATTGAGAAAGGTTTTATAAATGAACAAATGGATACTCTAGAACTTTAAAGATATGACAGCTAATTTAAGATACCACAGTGCTTGGGTGGCTCACTTAATTAAACCTCCAATTCTTTTTCCTTTTTTTTTTAACACCTTAATTTTATCTTATCTCTTTCAATTTGGCTCAGGTCATGATGTCAGGGTTGTGTAATAGAGCCCAGAGTTTGGCTCTCTGCTGAGCCTGGAGCCTGCTTAAGATTCTTTTCCCTTCTTTTTCTATCCCTCCCTGTGCTCTCACTTGCTCGCTCTCTCTTGCTTGCAAATAAATAGATAGATAGATAGATAGATAATAGACAAAGCAAAATAAAATCAGATTATGAAAATAAATATAAAGATTTTGAAATGAAAACAAGTTCAAAATAAAATAGAGAAGACCTACACAGCTAACAGTTCATTCAGAAAATCTACTATTAAAGAAGTCAGTATGACACAATGTTAAGATATCAAAAGATTTGAGCATGTACTTTACAGAAAGGGTAATCCAAATGGCCACTCATATATAAAAACTGTTTATCTTTATTATGAATCTGGAATTAAATTAAATTAAATTAAAAATAAATTAAAACCTAAAATGACATACTATTACACACTTACCATATTGGGCAACAGTAAAATTGCCTTGCAAGAATGTGAAAGAATGAAAGTTCCCCTAATAAAAACATCTGAGGTAAGTTGGACAATATTTAGAAAACTTAAAAATAAAAATAAAAATTTGGTCCATTCCTAGAAATGAATGGAATGAATATTTTCACCAGGATATGCAAACAGATGATTATAGCTATTTCATTCATAACGGCAGATCAGTAGCGGTCTATTTGCACAATGTTACATTAAATAAGAGAGAATATTAACAAACTGGGAGGAGGGGCTAGGTTGTTATCATAAACAGATCTTCTATGGTGCTGATTATGTTCTATTTCTCAAAATCTTTAAGTT
>NW_026750436.1:0-1647 GCF_022355385.1 Mustela nigripes
AGCACAGCTTGCTATCCTGGGAGCACCATCAACTCTTCCCTTGACTTCTTTGGATTGCAACCAACCTTTGGACACCAAATAAGCAAATTCACCCAGTCTGTCAAAGGGGGAGCACCTGCTCCAACCTCCTGTCCCCATCCCCCACTGGTTTTCCTTGCCCAGTATGACCTTTCTCTGACACTGTGTCTCCTCTTGCCGCCAGTATCTCCTGTCTATGGTCATAGCTTACTTCAGCCGTGCTGGCCTCTTCTCCTGGCAGTACCAGCGAATCCATTTCTTCATAGCCCTGTGAGTATTATTGTCTCATCCCTCAGTAGAATTTGCTACCTGGGTGGATGGACGGGGAAAGTGGGACCCTAACCTTTCATCTACTTTTTTTTTTTTAAACCATTTCTAACTGTTTATTAAACTACTTTTTAAAAAAAAACTGTTGACCCCGTGTATAAAAACGATAGGATCATAGTACAGTGTTTTTTTAGACTGTTCCTTGTAAACACAAACAACCCTGACATCAGCCAGGAGAAGCAAACAGAAGACCCTTCTAGGAGGACAGAAGGAAGGAACAGACACGGCCCTGTCCTGAGCAAACAGACTAGCAAAGCAGCCGGTCCTGATCCTCCGTCTGTCCCCTTCCCACGGTGATACCAAGCGTAACTGTTTTCCTACTAAGCATTCCCAGCACAAATGCCTCGATTCAAGCCCCCAAGACATAGCACAGATCTGTTGTGAATGCTTCCGCGGGTGTATCTTACAAGACCGTCCCCAAGCCTGTGGGCGCTATGTGCAAGAAGTTCTTCAAAGCTCTGGTCTCCTCCTTCACTGTCCAGGGCCAGTGGTGTTCTGGGTCAAGGCCCGGCCTCTGAGCTTGGATCCAACCCTTTCGTCTTCGTCCGACTTGCTCATCCCCTTGGTGTTTCAACCTTCTAAGGACACTTCCCTCTGTTCCTATATTGCGTTTTCTGTCTAGGTAATTTTGCACCTATACCTGAGGAAAACGACTTGTCCTCAAGGTCAACTTCAACTCCCAAACTTCAGATGCTCCCCCTTCCGCGCCCCGCCAACTTCCCTAACTTCTGCACCGCAGCAGAGCTTCTGTAAAATACGAGTGTCATGGATATTCTGGACTATGGTTATTCCCTATCCACTCACTGCCCCTCCCCTCTGTCCCCTTCCCCAATCCCATTAGACCCAATGCCTGCAGGACTTGTCAAGATATTACCACACTCTGAAAGACACTGCACAATTCCTTCTGTTTTGCATAGGTTTAAGTTATGTTGGGACTAAGAGGTGATCAGTATTGCACTTGAACTTAAAAAAAGGCATCATTTATTCATTCAACAAATACATATAGAGTATATGTTACGGACCAAGACATGAGGCCATGGGAAGAGAGGTTCAAGAAGTGCGTGTTGAATTCATGCACCCATGAACCCAGTCCTGTATTAGTCATTTCGTAGGAAAGTCATGGTTACAGAATAGAACAGGGTCAGCTCCTGCCCATGGGAAATGTATATGGCCTTGCTCTATGGGAAGACTGGTTTGGGCACAAACTAGCTAAAGGGAAGGGGTGGGTGTGGGTGTCCCCCCACAGGACATGCCCTCAGGCTTCCCATTGAGTTCCCTCTCCATCCTCAAGCTGGGAGAAGT
>NW_026750437.1:0-1646 GCF_022355385.1 Mustela nigripes
TCAGGCTCTCTGCTCGGCAGGAAGCCTGCTTCCCTCTCTCTCTCTCTCTCTCTGCCTGCCTCTCCGTCTACTTGTGATCTCTCTCTGTCAAATAAATAAATAAAATCTTAAAAAAATATATTTATTAAAAAGACTATGCAAGTGGAGAATTAACAATTCATGGCAGATATGATGGGATCTATAAGAAGAGAATGAACGAATGTGTCTTGCGATTTGTTAAGAAGCATAACTCTTACATAGGCTATAAGCAGAAGAGGCTTCATAGAGGATGTTGCCTCTGAGGTGGGCTTGGAAGGAAATATGGGACTATTTTGGCATATGGGATGTTTATCTGTAGATGATACATATGCTTAAATAGAAATGTTGATTCTGTATTATCAGCAGAGAACAAAACATGAAAATTCTGTATCCTGGAGTTTATTTGAAATCATTTTTCACCCATGGGTCAAAACTGACAGCTAGCACTCTCACATGTGCTCTCTCTCTGACTTTCTGTCAAATACATGCAAACACACATGCATGCACACACAGATAACCCTAGTGATTTGTGCATACATATACATGTAGTATAATTAGTATAATTTAAAAAATTATCCTCTTCAAAATGCCCTTATTCTCAGGAGGAATATTTGAAGACAAAAGAACATGATGTCTGCCACTTAAGAATGGTTCAATAAAAAAGAGTGTTATATATGGACCTTTCTTAAGGAAGAATAAAGTACAGTGTATGGATGTATGTATGAATGGATTGATAGAAAAATGGGTGGAGGGAGACAGGGAAGGAAAGAGAGAGACAGAGATATAGAAAAAGAGAGAATAGGAGGAGTCAAGATGGCGGAGAAGTAGCAGGCTGAGACTACTTCAGCTAGCCGGAGATCACCTAGATAGCTTATCTAAAGATTGCAAACACCTGAAAACCCATTGACAGATCGAAGAGAAGAAGAACAGAAATTCTGGAAACAGAAAAACAACCACTTTCTGAAAGGTAGGACCGGCGGAGAAGTGAATCCAAAGCGACGGGAAGATAGACCCTGGGGGGAGGGGCCGGCTCACAGCAAGCGGCCCAGCAACTGCACACAAAATCAGGACTTTTAAAAGTCTGTTCCGCTGAGGGACATCGCTCCAGAGGCTACCCGGGGCAAAGCCCACACGGGGTCAGTGTGGCCTCAGGTCCCGCAGGGTCACAGAAGAATCGGGGGTGTCTGAGTGTCGCAGAGCTTGCGGGTATTGGAACGGAAAGCCGGCTACAGAGACAGAGCCGACAGTAAGCTCGCAGCTCAGGGTGACCTTGAACGGGTCACAGGCTTGGTGAGCTCGGAGCGCGGCTGGAGGTCAGGCAGACGGGAGTAACTGGGCGCTGTTCTCAGAGCGCGCACTGAGGAGTGCGGCCCTGGGCTCTCGGCTCCTCCAGGCCAGAGACCAGGAGGCCGCCATTTGTATTCCCGTCCTCCGGAACTCTATGGAAAGCGCTCAGGGAACAAAAGCTCCTGAAAGCAAACCCAAGCGGATTACTCACCCTGGCCCTGGGTAAGGGCGGTGTAATTCCGCCTGGGGCAGACACTTGAGAATCACTACAACAGGCCCCTCCCCCAGAAGATCAACAAGAAATCCAGCCGAGACCAAGTTCACCTACCAAGGAGTGCGGT
>NW_026750438.1:0-1646 GCF_022355385.1 Mustela nigripes
TTTTAGCCATTCTGATAAGTGCGTAGTGATATCTCAGTGTCATTTTAATTGCATTTCCTTGATGTCTAATTATGTCAAATTATATTATTTTGATGTTTAATGTTCTGAGCTTTCTCAGTTCAAGACCATGAAGCCACTTAGGAAAAATAGAGTTGCAGATGCACTCATAGACCAACTCTTATTTAGAAATAAGAACAAACATTACTACCCATTCCAAAAAAAATTGTTTTGTTATGCAGTAGGGATTTTATAAATTACCTGACACAACTTATATAGTAAGGTGAAATGGGACAGG
This sequence comes from Mustela nigripes, assembly GCF_022355385.1. NCBI lineage: Eukaryota > Metazoa > Chordata > Mammalia > Carnivora > Mustelidae > Mustela > Mustela nigripes. The sequence continues at coordinate 296 of NW_026750438.1, forward strand.
TGGCTTCGTGCACCTATATACAACATCATTTCAATTTCAATTTTCAGTATAATTTTTCCAAGGTATACACAGAATATATATTTAATGTAAATTGTGAACATTTTAAACTCTGTATATGGAAATTAATCAGTTTTAAGTTTATAACAATCAAAATTAACGGAAGTTTATTTTAAATTAGTTAGCTTTCTCTACATTGCAAGACAGAATAATCAAGAATTGGTAAGAAAAAAATAATCTCTGTAAAATTATTGGGGTGCATTTAAAAGTGTTCGGTAACCGATCAAACTCACAATTTGGATTGAATGGCAAGTGACTTTTAAAATCTGGAAATCTTTGTCATTATTTTTTCTTCATTGTGTCTTAAATGTGGAACAACAATGAGGTATTTCAAAGAGGTGAACCACAGATAAATTTCTCTAAGGGTGGGGTGAGGGTTACTGAAAAGGAACTTGACAAGGCTTTTAAAGATGTAGACAATCATTATAACATAACGTAACTGATTGTTACTGTGCTCTGAACTGGGCAAACACTTGTTGGCTTCCAAGAAAGACCAACATAGTTGAAATGGTCTAGCAGCTTCTAGCACAGGGTCTCATGAGGCAGGGATTCTAGCTAATGGCTGTGCAAGGCATGAGGCCTGTTAGTGATTCTAATTAATCCTCTGCAGAATGGGTCTTCCTACATTCCAGGTCCTTTATACCCCAATAAATAATGCGCAGATTCTGTCATTGAGTTGTACTTTTGATTTAAACAGCCACCTTTCTCTTAAAAAGGAATTTTGTTTACAGTCCTTTAAGAAAAAAAGTCCTTTCAAAAAATATTTTTTTTAATTTTTATTTTTTAATCTCATATGTTTACTCTGATTCTTGAACTTTGTCATTTTTACCTTCTCTGCTGATTAAAATATTCTTCATCATCAGCACCTACTGCTCTCCTCTCCTGGTGGGTCTCCAGAAGGGGTCTTCTCTAGCTCTTCTATCAGGAGATGGGCACTTCCCCTCTAACCCTGTTGCCGGACCAACCTTACCTATCCTGCAGGGTCAGGTCGACCTGGCCTTTATCTGTTGTTCTCTTCTGAGTGGTTAGTTTTTATAGATACCGTGCTTTGCTTCTGTCAGGATTTACCGTGGACTATCAAAACCCTTTTCTTGTGCCAGTGAACCCTAAGAAACAGTCCTAATGAGAGAACCAGGAACTCGAACAGATCATTTTTATCCTTTATGTTCCGTCCAAAATGAAAAATACATTTCTGAGGAGCCTCAAAATCTCTGAGAAGGGAAGTTTCACCAACTCTGTCATGTAGTGGCATCAATTCCGATTCTGTGTCATATTCCTACTTTCCCAGCTAGTA
>NW_026750439.1:0-1646 GCF_022355385.1 Mustela nigripes
GAAACTAAAGACCACCTTGCTTAAGAATGCTTGGATCAACCTAGATCAAAGAAGAACTTAACAATTCATGGAAACCAATGAGAAGGAAGACACTTCGATCCAAAACCTATGGGATACAACAAAGGCAGTCCTAAGGGGGAAATACAGAGCCATCCAAGCCTCCCTCAAAAAAATTGAAAAATCCAGAACACAGCAACTGTCTCTACACCTTAAAGAACTGGAGAGTCAACAACAAATCAAACCAACACCAAACATTAGAAGGGAAATCATCAAGATTAGAACTGAGATCAATGAGGTAGAAACCAGAGATACAGTACAACATATCAATGAAACTAGAAGCTGGTTTTTTGAAAGAATCAATAAGATAATAAGATCAATAAACCATTAGCCACAGTAATCCAAAAGAAAAGAGAGAAAGCCCAAATTTATAAAATTATGAATGAAAAGGGAGAGATCACAACTAACACCAAGGAAGTAGAAACAATCATCAGAAGTTATTATCAACAGTTACATGCCAATAATCTTAGCAGCCTAGATGAAATGGATTCATTACTGAAAAACTATAAACTCCCAAAATTGAACCAGGAAGAAATCGACAATCTGAATAGACCGATACAAGTAATGAGATTGAAGCAGTGATCAAAAACCTCCCCAAAAACGAGAGCCCAGGACCTGAAAGATTCCCTGGGGAACAATACCAAACATTCAAAAAAGAAATAACACCTATTCTCCTGAAGCTGTTCAAAAATTGAAGCAGAAGGAAAATTCCAGACTATTTTTATGAAGCCAGCATTACCCTGATCCCCAAACCAGGCAAAGACCCCACCAAAAAGGAGAATTTCAGACCAATATCAATGATGAATATGGATGCTAAGATTCTCCATAAGATCCTAGCAAACAGGATCCATCAGCACATTAAAATGATTATTCACCATTACCAGGTGGGATTCATCCTTGAACTACAAGGATGGTTCAACATTCGCAAATCAAGGAATGTGATAGAACAAATTAATAAGAGAAGGAAGAAGAACCACATGGTCCTCTCAATTGATGCAGAAAAAGCATTTGACAAAATCCAGCATCCGTTCCTGATTAAAATGCTTCAAAGTATAGGGATAGAGGGAACAATCCTGAACTTCATCAAATCTATCTATGAAAGACCCACAGCAAATATCATCTTCAAGGGGAAAAATCTTGCAGCCTTACTGTTGAGATCAGGAACACGACAAGGGTGCCCACTGTCACCACTCTTGTTCAACATAGTATTAGAAGTCCCAGCAACAGCAATCAGACAACAAAGAGAAATAAAAGGTATCCAAATTGAATACAATGAAGAAGTCAAACTCTCACTCTTCACAGATGACATGATTCTTTATATCAAAAACCCGAAAAACTCCACCCCCAAACTACTAGAACTCATACAGCACTTCAGCAACGTGGCAAGATACAAAGTCAATGTACCGAAATCAGTGGCTTTCTTATAAACTAACAATGAAAATATAGAAAGGGAAATTATAGATTCAATTCCATTTACTATAGCACCAAGAACCATAAGATACCTAGGAATAAACCTAACCAAAGAGGTAGAGGATCTGTACTCAAGGAACTACAGAACACTCATGAAAGAAATTGAAGAAGACACAAAA
>NW_026750440.1:0-129 GCF_022355385.1 Mustela nigripes
TGCCAGTACAAATACAGCAAACCTGAAAGTAATTTATGGGCTGTACTCAGGCAGCAAGGACCAGCAACGAACTTTTTAGCCCAACCGAATTGTTCTCATTTGTTTAGCAAGCATGTGGGAAGTCACGTA
>NW_026750440.1:229-1646 GCF_022355385.1 Mustela nigripes
TAAGATTTTTTATTTTATTTTATTTATTTGACAGAGAGAGATCACAAGTAGTCAGAGAGACAGGCAGAGAGGCAGGCAGAGAGAGAGAGAGGAGGAAGCAGTCTCCCCGCTGAGCAGAGAGCCCGATGCGGGACTCGATCCCAGGACCCTGAGATCATGACCTGAGCCGAAGGCAGTGGCTGAACCCACTGAGCCACCCTGGCGCCCTTCCTGACTCCTTCTTAACTCCCTGTCCAGCCTGCGTTGCCCACCCCCCTCCAGGCTATCCTAGTTATATATATTGGATCCCTGTAGATTGTGGGCACCATCAGATCCTCACCTATCGTGGCCAGCGCAACAAATCAACCAGGAACATGAGAGTAAGAGGATGAAGAAAAGAACTCGAGAAGCAAAGAGATGGGGGGCAGGAGGAGCACTGAGGAGGATGTCCAACAGTGCTAAGTTTATTCAAAGCATTAAGGCCATATATATGGTGACATTACATCTGTGTCTAGTTAAGCAACCACGGTTCCTCATGACGCCAAATGGCTGATGCCAGTACAAATACAGCAAACCTGAAAGTAATTTATGGGCTGTACTAAGGCAGCAAGGACCAGCAACGAACTTTTTAGCCCAACCAAATTGTTCTCATTGGTTTAGCAAGCATGTGGGAAGTCACGTAGGTGAGCGCACAACACATAGCACAGACCCTTTCCCAGTGCTACTCAACTTTTCCCTTCCTAAACCTTTTGTTAGGTTATTTGGACTTTAAAGGAGGCACAAGTCAGGGTCTGGTTTGGTTCTTGTCTCAAGCCTTATTGCGGCCTCCCACACTCACCGAAATGAGAACATGGCTCAGGGTTATGGAGTGAATATACTCTTTAGGAAATATTAAAGGATGTAGCATAACTGGTCCGGGGTCACCCAGCCTATGAGAGGCATGGGTGAGATTCAGACTGCACTGGGTCCCACAGCCATTTTCAGCTCACCTTAGTGTCCAACCTGGTCCCAGAAGGTTCCTGCTCAGGACTTTGCTTTGTGCTGAGCTGGGCTTGCTTCCTGCCTGTGAAGCCATTTTCACAGTGTGTCCCCAGCCCACCCTCTTACATTGAGCATCAGTGCTGCCTTGGCTGGCCTCTGTTGATCGTGCCGTTCCTCTCCATCCCTCCGTCACCCCTCCGGCCCACTGTCCTACTGCCCTCTGTCCAGTGGGCCAAGTTCTGAGTTTCTTGCCTGCACTTCCTCTTAACTGTGCTCTGTTGAAATCCTCTCTAACGGGGAGGACCTGCTTATCAGAGCAGCTTGATTTGGAATCCGTCTCCCCTGGGGGTCAGAGCTTCTAACCATCATGTCCCCAGCCTCAGCACTGGGGATGCCTGCCCAGCCTATTCTGGGTGCTTGTGGAGCTCTGGGATCTTGGAGAAGATTTGCCATGAAA
>NW_026750441.1:0-1528 GCF_022355385.1 Mustela nigripes
GCATGTGGATTTGTTCAAACTGGCAATAAAGGAATATGGAGACACAAACCATAGAAAGTCATATTTTAGATTTCTAAAAGCCTTCGAAGTGAAGAGTATACATTTTTTAAATGCTACATAATACTACATAATGACAAGATGACAGGTTGTGACAAATAGCATTTTAAAAGCTCTACTCATAATGGAACGGAAGGTGTCATTTCCCTATAATTTTATATATGTCATTACTTTACTATATCTGGATACAACTTATTACCAAACAGATGTTCATCAAAAAGACTAAATCATTTTTAATGGAACATAATAATTTGAACCTACATCTATTAATCATTTTTTTCGATCTAACATTTATAGTCTTGCTAAACATTTTATCAGTTGTCGACAAAATTCAAAAAAAATAGGATAAAAAGTCGTGTTTGGAAAAGTAGATTTTTTTTCAAATTTGCATTTAAATGAAAATATTTGCTGATATATTTAAAACTTTAAATGTAATTTTATATATATATGACCTATCAGATGATATAAAATTTTTGGAGAAAATATGACATATTTTTTTATCTTGGTTGAAGGTATAAATAAAGAGCAACTGTTTGTATTATTTGTATTGTGATATCTTAGTTAATAAACATGAATAACTGGTATAAAATATGCTTTTTTAAAAATTTTATTTTTTTACTTGACAGAGATCACAGGAAGTCAGAGAGGCAGCCAGAAAGAGAGGAATAGAAGCAGGCTCCCTGCTGAGAAGAGAGCCCACTGTGGGACTCAATCCCAGGAACCTGGAATCATGACCTGAGACAAAGGCAGAGATTTTAACACACTGAGCCACCCAGGAGCCCTAAAATATGTTTTTTTTTTATATAGAATTATAGTTCTTGCCAAAATATGGAACTAGCTGGAACTGAATGCCTCCTTCAAAGTCAGCTCTGGAGAAATTATGCAAGTGTAATATGGAACTATTTCAGTTATTAACCAAAAACAAAGAAATGATGATAAATTCCTTAAAAGACTCAAAGGTGCTCTTGACTGGTATGTTTCAAGCTCTATTCCTGGTTTGAAGACAGGTTTTAACAGGCCTGTTACTATAGAAATCAGCTGGATGTTTAGAGGCTATCAGAACTGTACAAAAACCTTGAAGGGGTAAAGTCTTGAAAATTCTTTAGAGAGATTAGCTCCCTAAGGCATTATTCCTCCACTCATTTTCCTCAAATCAATTAAGACTGATGGATGAGGGGCACCTGAGTGGGTCTCTCTTCACGTGGGTGGTGGGTTAAGCCTCTGCCTTCATCTCAAGTCATGGTCTCTGGGTCCTGGGATGCAGCCCCACATCGGGCTCCCTCTAATTTTATATATGTCATTAATTTACTATATCTGGATACAACATATTACCAAACAGATGTTCATCAAAGACTAAATCATTTTTAATGGAACATAATAATTTGAACCTACATCTATTAATCATTTTTTTCGATCTAACATTTATAGTCTTGCTAAACATTTTATCAGTTGTCGACAAAATTCAAAAAAA
>NW_026750441.1:1538-1646 GCF_022355385.1 Mustela nigripes
ATAAGATAAAAAGTCGTGTTTGGAAGACACGACTTCCTTTTGAAAGGAAGCCTGCTTCCCTCCCTGCTTGCCTGCCTCTCTGCTTACTTGTGATCTCTCTCTCTCTCT
>NW_026750442.1:0-1646 GCF_022355385.1 Mustela nigripes
AACAAAAGCTGAAAGAATTTGCAAACACCAAACCAACTCTCCAGGAAATATTGAAAGGGGTCCTCTAAGCAAAGAGAGAGCCTAAAAGTAGTAGATCAGAAAGGAACAGAAACAATATACAGTAACAGTCACATTATAGGTTATACAATGCCACTAAATTCATATCTCTCAATAGTTACCCTGAATGTAAATAGCCTAAATGCACCAATCAAAAGACACAGGGTATCAGAATGGATAAAAAGCAAAACCCATCAATATGCTGCCCAAGAAACTCATCATAGACCCGAAGACAACCCCAGATTTAAAGAGAGGGGGTGGGAAACAATTTACCATGCTAATGGACATCAGAAGAAAGCTGGGGTGGCAATCCTTATATCAGATCAATTAGATATTAAGCCAAAGACTATAATAAGAAATGAGGAAGGACACTATATTATACTCAAAGCGTCTGTCCAACAAGAAGACCTAACAATTTTAAATATCTATGTCCTTAACATGGGAGCAGCCAACTATATAAACCAATTAATAACAAAATCAAAGAAAAGCATCGACAATAATAAAATAATAGTAGGGGAATTTAACACTCCCCTCATTGAAATGGACAGATCATCCAAGCAACAGATCCGCAAGGAAAAAGGCCTTAAATGACACACTGGACAAGACGGACATCACAGGTATATTCAACACATTCCATCCCAAAATAACAGAATACACATTCTTCTCTAGTGCACATTCTTCTCTATTCTCCAGAATAGACCACATCCTGGGTCATAAATGAGATCTCAACCATTATCAAAAGATTGGGATCATCCCCTGCATATTCTCAGACCACAATGCTCTGAAACTAGAACTCAATCACAACAGGAAATTTGGAAAGAACACAAATACATGGAGACTAAACAGCATCCTTCTAAAAAATAAATTGGTCAACCAGGAAATTAAAGAAGAATTGAAAAAATTCATGGAAACAAATGATAATGAAAACAAAAGTGTTCAAAATCTGTGGGATACAGCAAAGGCAGTACTGAGAGGAAAATATAAAGCTGTACGAGCCTTTCTCAAGAAACAAGAAAGATCTCAAATACACAACATAAACCTACACCTAAAGGAGTCGGAGAAAGAACAACAAAGAAAGCCTAAACCCAGCAGGAGAAGAGGAATAATAAAGATCAGAGCAGAAATCAATGACATAGAAACAAACAAACAAACAAAACCACAAAAAAACAAAACCCACCCCCCAAAAAATCCAATAGAACAAATCAACGAAACTAGGAGCTGGTTCTTTGAAAGAATTAATAAGATTGATAAAGAAAGAGAAAGGACCCAAATAAATGAAATCATGAATGAAAGAGGAGAGATCACAACCAACACCAAAGAAATACAAACAATTATAAGAACATACTATGAGCAACTCTACGCCAACAAATTCAACAATCTGGAAGAAATGGATACATTCCTAGAGACATATAAACTACCACAACTGAACCAGGAAGAAATAGAAAACTTGAACAGACCCATAACCAGTATGGAGATTGAAACAGTCATCAAAAATCTCCAAACAAACAAAAGCCCCAGGCCAGATGGCTTCCCAGGGGAATCCTACCAAACATTTAAAGAGGAATTAATTCCTATTCTCCTGATACTGT
>NW_026750443.1:0-1646 GCF_022355385.1 Mustela nigripes
AGATGGAAAATAAATTGTCTGGTTAACCTTTCCCTCACCCTCAAAACACAATATTTGAAAAAACAAAAAAGGAAGTGAAGGGAGAAATTCTCCCACTCCCATCCCCACGCACCTCCATAGCCACCTCCTCTTCCAAGAACCTAACAGACAAGGTGCCAAGAAGTGTTAGGTACCAGCAGTGGTCTCCAAGCTCATTCAAGGATCATGGTGAAAGTCATTCAAAGAGATTGTGGGGGCACAGGGATCCAATTAAGGGGGACAAGTTTAAGGTTTGCCTGGTCCCCTAAAAATTAATGGCACTAGAGAAGATGAGCTTTGGGAACTATAGCTTAATGGATACAACGTGTAAAAAGCTTCAGTGATTCATGGTGGGAAGAGGCCATGAGGGCAGCAAAGACAGACTTAGATGATGTTATTAATAGCACTACAGGCTCTAGATTTCCTGTGGTGGTGTTCTTGGCAAGACCAGCCCGGCCAAAGTGGATACTCACAACCTGGAACAGAGGGTCTTGGAGATCCAAGCAAGTGAGGTATGATGAGAGCGTAAAATGATAGGAGGTGTCCTTTGGAAGGAGTGTCTTCTTGACTTTAAAAGGGAGAACCCAAATCTGTAGGTGAAATCTTCTTGGCTACAAAGAAGGCTGAGGCCTCCTAAGGTCAAGGTCTCCTCGTCACTTGCAAAGATGTCGAAGAACATATTCAGACATTTCAAAGATGTCCTCATGTCCATCCGTTCCCACTCTGGAATTCTATCAATAAGGTGAGAGTTCCTCTAGCTGGAAAAAAGATCTAAAAAGACTTCCCTTTCTCATGTAATTTCTGTAATATCCAGGACACACCCACCTACCCCTTCCAGTGCTGTAACGAAGCTACAGCTGGTGCCAATTTGTGGAACTCATTAAAGGCTATTTTCCCTTATATACCCCCGGACCAAGTCCCCATGCTCCCTCACCTGATTTCCTGCACTCACCTCCCACCTGGTGTGTTCACACCTTACCCACCCATTTGGCAAAAGGCAGCCAGAGTGACCTTTCAAAGACCTATCAGTTCCTGGCATTTGTCTCCATAGAAATCTGCACTGATCTTCTAACAAATTCTCAGTCCTCCAAAGGCATCCATAATCCTGCCATCCGTCTCTTCCTACCCTTCCAATTGACTGAGGCCTGTTCTGCCCTGTCTTTCTGCCCTTCAACCACGCTGCCTCCCTCTTCCTGTGGAGACCCCTCATGGTACCTGTCTCCAAGCACAGGTGATTCCCATTGATGGGAAGACCCTCTTTCTCTCCCCCATCTCCCACTCCAGTTACTCCCACTTATTCGTGAGCTCACAAGCACCATGGTACACACTCTCCATGCAGCCTGCTCTCTCTTTTCCAGCACTGGCCTCCGTTTCTAGCTGTGGTTGTGTCACGGATGTCCCTCCCCAGCCTGCCTCCAAGCTCTCCGTCCATTTAGCTCAAACACCTGACACAGTGCCTGGCACGGAGTAAGCCCTGGCTATCTTCTAAGAGCCTCACTGAGGGACTGAAAGCATTTTAAAAATGTCACCATGTAGGCTCCAAACTGTAGGCAGAAAAAGCTTTGCCTGGATTGACATTTTAGAGACGTATTCGTCAAGTTAGATGTGTTCACTGACTTTACCTTGTA
>NW_026750444.1:0-1646 GCF_022355385.1 Mustela nigripes
AAAAATATATGTTTATAAAAAATAAAAAAATTATATTAAAAAAAAAATTTTACTTACATATTTGAAAGAGACAATGAGAGACAGAGCATGAGATGGGGGTAGGGGCAGAGGGAGAAGCAGGCTCCCCGCTAACTAGGGAGAATGATATGGGGCTCCATTCCAGGACCCTGTGATCATGACCTGAGCCGACCTTAACCAACTGAGCCACCCAGGTAACCCTAGTTCTTTTTTATTTATTTATTTTTTTTGATTCATTATATGGTTATATTACAGTTTTTTTTTTTTTTTAATTTTCATCTACTGAGATGTATTCAATTCTAATAATAGTGTCTTCTAGAGAACAGGAGTCGTTTCTGTTGTTTTGCTAAAGTCCAACTTGTCAATATTTTGATGTACCATACTTTTGGTATTCTGTCAAGAAATCTTTTTCTAAACCAAGAGCACAAAGATTTTCTTCTACAAGTTTTATAGTCTTAGGTTTTACATTACTCATTTGGGGTTAATATTTGTATATGTATGGGGACATGGACCAAAGTTCCTTATGCATATGGATAATATATCACCATTTGACTGTACTTTCTCACAGAATGCCTGTGTATCTTTGTCAAAAATTAGTTGCCCAGTATATACAGAGGTCTTTTCTGACTACCTATTCTGTTCCATTGATCTTTTTGTCTATCTTTATACTGGGGGTCAGTAAACAATGGCCCACAGGTTAGATCCACTGCCTATTTGTGTGTATCTGCAATTTAACAATGGTTCTCATATTTTAAAATCATTGAAAAAAATCAAATACTTTTTCATAACATGTAAAAATTATATAAATTTAAATTTCAGGTCTTTAAATAAAGGTTTGTTGAAACAGCCACATTAATTCTTTATGTATTACGTATGGCTCTATCTATAAGAGCAAAGCTAAGTAGCTGTGACAGGAACAGTATAGCCCACAGAGCCTAAAATATTTACTATTTGACCTTTTACATAAAAAGTTTTCATATTTCTGCTTTATATCAATAACATATTGCTTTAATTACTGTACATATTTTGAAATCATATAGCGTTAGTTCTTATAACTTGGTTAATTTTTTTTAAAGATTTTATTTTAGAGAGAAAAAGAATTGGGGGAGAGGGAGAGAATCCCAAGCAGACACCAAACTGAGCATGGAGCCTTATGTGGGGCTCAATCTCACAACCCTGAGATCATGACCTGAGCTGAAACCAAGAGGCAGCTGCTTATCCAACTGAGCTACCCAGGCATGCTGCCCCCCCCTTTTATTTCAGTTGTTTTGGAAATTCTGGAACCTTTAAAAATCCATATCAAATTTAGAATCTACACTTAAATTTCCATTAAAAAAAAAAACTACTGTGATTTTAACTGTGGTTGAATTAGATCTATGGATCAATCTGGGGAGAACTGGCATCTGAACAACATTGAATTTTACCTATGGGCACAGTGTATTTCTCCTCCCACTGGGTTTTCTTTTTCTCACCAATGTATGTAGACTTCAGTGTAGAGGTGATTATTAGCAGGAGTACTCCTATTTTTTCCCAAGTAGTCTAGATCTCATGAAAACCAGCAGCAGATTTTCCCCTATGATTTATGCTCCTACATGTATCTCCCTCTTTCCGAAAGTTAAAAAAAAAAA
>NW_026750445.1:0-1646 GCF_022355385.1 Mustela nigripes
ATTGTTAAACTTTAGAGTTAGTGTTAGGGTTAGCATTAGTTTGAATGTTAGGGTTAGAACTTGTTAGGGTTAGGGTCCGTGGTAGGGTTAGGGGTTAGAGTTAGGGTTAGGTTCAGCGATAGGATTCGTAGTATGGCCCATGTTAGTGTCAGGGTCTGGGATACATTTAGGGTTAGAGTTAGGGTCAGGCTCACAGTCAGGGTTAGGTTTAGTGTTCAGGTCAGGTTCGGGGTCACCTTTAGGGTCAGGATTAAGTTTATAGTTATGGTCTGGGTCAGGGTCAGGTTGAAGTTTAGCGCCAGTGTCCGGTTTAGCGTCAGGTTCAGGTATTGGATTAAAGTCCTCATTCGTGTCATGGACACTGTTATGTAGTGGTAAGTGTTAGTTTCATGGTTAAGATTAGGGTCAGGGTCAGGCTCAGGTGAAGGACAGGGCCAGGGTCAGGTTTAGTGTCAGGTTTTGGTTTAGGGTCAATGTTCGGTTCAGTGTAACAGTTAGGTTTTGGCGGTACGGTTTGGGATTGGAGTTAGGGTAAGAGTTAGAAGTAGGGTTATTATTAGGGTTAGGGATAGACAGCGTAAGGTCAGGGTTAGGGTTTGGTTTAGGGTAGGGGTTAGTGTTAGGGTCAGGGTCAGCGTTAGATTTAGGTTCAGGGTCTGTAGAGGGTCATGGTTAGAGTTACGTTTAGGTTTAGGGTTAGCGTCAGGCTCACAGTCACGGTCAGGCGTAGGGTTAGGGTCAGGGTTAGGTCAGCGTCAGGGTTAGGATTAGGGTTAAGGTCAGGGTCATGGTTAGGTATGAGTCATGGTTACGGTAATGTCAGAGTTAGGTTTAGGTTCAGGGTCCACATCAGGTTCAGTGTCAGGCTTAGGTTTAGGTTTACAGTTCAGGTCAGGTTCACAGGTTCAGGGTCAGGGTCATGGTCAGGGCTTGGGTTAGGGTTTGGGGCAGGCTCAAAGTCAGTGTCAGGGTCAGTGTTAGTGGTTACTTTTAGTGTTACTGTTACTGTTAGTTGTCATTGACCCATCCCTTTAGGGTCTCAAGATAAACCCTGGGCAGAAGGGTGTAGACCTTACACCCCATCCCATTTAACCAGCCCTCAACTGGGGTGTGAACATGACTTGCCCACCAGACATCTAACCCCTCATCAGCCTGATCCTGCTTGGGGCATCTCCACCCATGATGGCATGGCCAAGTCCTCTTTACACACAGACACACAGACACCCAGAGCTGCACACACAAACACACACACACACACTCACAGAGAGAGAGACGAGAAGGAGACCTAGGGCTACACCGGTTGATCAGAAGGTGTGGACTCTCTTACTCTGAGCCCCCTGGTGTCCCCTTTGATTTTATTAGCCAAAGGGCCTGAGATGTTGGGGAAACCTGATATGACCTGCCAGGCATTGGACGTCTCTGGCGGGCGAGCTCTCTTCTCCCTGCATCCTCTGGGCTTCAGTACAGCAGAAGAACATGTCGCTTCCTTTAGGATGTGCCTAGAAATGAGCTGGGCACGGCGGTTTTCTCTGTAATGGGGTGCCTGGATACGTGGGTTCCAATTCCGTTGGGCTCTGTCTTTAGGGAAGTGAGGTCACCACTGCCTGGGGGTTCCTTACCGAACTTCCTGCTGCACCAGAGCTCCC
>NW_026750446.1:0-1646 GCF_022355385.1 Mustela nigripes
TTTTGGACAGTTGTCTGAAAACACAAACTCGGCTTATGTTTCGGGTCATAGGTATGGCAGGACTGATCTACAGACCATGAGGACAGCTCTTCGGGATATGAAAAAAGGGCGAGTGTGAGGCTCTGCTCAAGTTTTTGTCTCTGGATATCGTGTCACTCATGGTCGTGAAATTTCCGTGTGACTTCATGGGAAATGATGAGTCTTACTCTCTGGGGGTTTCACCCCGTCCAAAGAGTTTGGGGACATTCTGTGGGATGGAAGAAATGCGTTGCTCTGTTGTTATTGATTTGTTTTGTTTTGTTTTTCAACCTCAGTTGTCCCACCAAATGCGGGATTACAGAGTAGAGCCCTGGGCGGGGCGACTGGAAACCAGAAATCTGGTTAAAAATTGGGGCCTAAGGACATGTCAAGCCCATTATGACATCTAATGATCCAGCCACTGAGAGGACGTACTAGTGGACGGAACCCACGCTGAGGGTCACAATGCGTGTTTATGCCCTCGTCGCACTCAAGAATGGGCGGGTCTCAGTGTGAATGCTGGATTCTCCTACACTGAACGTTGGACCACATGCCGACCACAAGGTTTCTTGCCATGGGGAAAGAGTTCTGATTTCTGCATCATTTTCAAATGGCATTAGTGCCTTGGTCAGCCTATATATTTGGCGTACAGCCAAATGGCTTGCACGTGGATCCTCATTTGGGATTTCTGGGTAGCCCCAGAAGGCAATGTTTTTCTTCTGGAGGGCAGGCAGGGTGCTGCATTGTAGTTCTGGATTGCCAAACTGGAGCGCTTGTGGGCCAGAAGTCTGAGGACGGAGGTCTGAGAACCCAAGCTAGGCCTAGGTTTCTGGGTGAGGATATGGCAGGCACAATCTACAGACCTGAATTGATATCTCGTGCATCTGAAGTCAGGGCGAGGATCAGACGATCGCTCAGGTAGGACATTCTGTGCCTGATGGCCCCTTCTTGAAGGGGGGGGGGGTGGATAACGAGGCCATAAGGGATTTCCCAGGATGGGAGATGTGTGAAGCTCCCAACTGCAAACATTCTTCTGCAGGGCAATTGAGACCTGTTGGTTGGCTCCAGGACAACAATTCCGAGCAGGGTTCTAAGGATGGATGCCTGGGTAGCCCACCTCGCATTCCATTTGTCTCCAAGCAACAAGACAGGTTAGATCTGCTGGATCTGGGGGATCAACCGAGGAGGCTGAGTTGTAATGGACTCTCCCGTGGATGTGTCCTAATATGATTTCGTGTCTATGGAAACCTTGGAATGATGCGGTGGCACTGGGGCCCTGAAGGGTTCTCCTAAATAGAGGCTTTCACACTGCTCCATTGTGCAAGTTTCCCATGTGTAGATGAGATTTGTTCTGATGGGTGAGTCAAGAAACAGCCATATGCTGTTATTGAAATCCAGGCCTCTGAGGAGAGATGCCTGTAAACCAAAGCAATGGATCCGATAGGTGCCTAGTGGCCTGTTCTTTCCTTTTTACCTCAGGGGACATCAGTCTACGGGTCTGAGTTCCGGTAGGTCCTCAGATGGGACCATATTGCCCCTGTTTGTCCTGGGAAGACACAAATATTCGGATGCCCTCAGGGACTTGGAGGTTTATCCTCTTAGTAGGGTTGTGGCCATTGGAATGGGCA
>NW_026750447.1:0-1645 GCF_022355385.1 Mustela nigripes
ACTGCAAGACTCACTGCCTTCTCCTTTGTCCCTTTCCTACTGGCAGGAGCCAGCTGCCTACCTGAGGCCTTCACCCCTTGAAGTTCACCTCTCTTCCCCTTCCTCTTCCTCCTCCTTACAACCTGCTCATGAAAGAAAGGAACAGAGAGGCTGGTACTTGCTCATGGCTACTTCCTTCCCTCCCATATGTTGGACCAAGACCCCTCCCTGGCATCTGGTACTCCCTGGACGTCGAGGTAGTGGGAGATGAGGCATGCCAGTGAAAGCTGTCAGTGCTTTCCTCTTTTGGTTGTGTCTGCTTAGCATAACATGTAAGACTGAGTTCTGGTGGCAGGGACCTAGTCCTTGGGGCTATAGCACTAGCGAGGGGAGGTCAACTGCTCTGGGCCTTGGCTAAGAGAAACTCCTGCTCCAGAGATATGGTGCCAAGGGCTTATTAATTTTGATACTAATTTGCGTTGCTGACCGAATACCTGGTATCAAAAGATGGGAAGGCAAAGACTGGAAGCAGTGTTGTGACCATGCGTTCCAGCCCCAAACTATGAAGAAAACACAAAGTGTATAAATCTGAGTAAGTATATATTTACACACCTTTTTAAATAGGTTGTTATCAAAGATTTAATCAATGTTAATATGCTCCCGTGGCTGGGAATCATCATTGCCATATATTAAAAACAAAGAAAAGAGGTGTCTGGGTGGCTTCCTCCATAAGTGTCCCTTCTTTTCAGGTCATGATCTGAGGGCCCTGGGATGGAGCACCACATCAGGCTCTCTGCTCAGTGGGAAACCTGCTTCTCCTTTTCCCTCTGCCCTGCTTATAGTTCCCTTCCTGTCTCTCTGTCTGTCAAATAAATAAAATATTTAAAAAAAAGAAAGAAACAAAATGTTTTTGAAAGGTCTTTTTTTTTTTTTTTTTAATTTTCTAGGGGTGCCTGGATGACTTAGTTGTTTAAGCAGATGTTTGTCTTTGGCTGAGGTCATGATTCCAGTGTACAGGGATCCAGCCCTGCATGGGACTACTTGCACCCCAAGGAGCTTGCTTCTTCCTCTCCCTTTGCACGTGATTACCCCCGCTTGTAAGTTTCCAAATATAAAAGCCAGAGTTTTACAATGACTTCTAAGCTTTTACATGATCTAGCCACTCATTTAACCTCTGTGACCTCTTTCCCTGCTACTCTTCAGTCACTCACAGTGGCCTCCTTGCTATTCCTAAGATATGCCAGGCACGATCCAACTTTATGGCCTTCAAGATAGCCAATTCCTTTGTCTGGAGTGACCTTATTGCTGATAGTTCTGGGCAAATTCATCAGATTTCCATACCTTTGTTCAATTGTTAGCCTCATTTTAACTACCTTGATCTTCCTATTAAAAATTTTAACTCCCCATCCCCTGCCTAGCAACCTTGATTTTTCTCACCCTGATCTAATTTTTCTTTTTGCCCATTGTACTCATCATTTTTGAATGCACTATGCAATTTTTATTAAGGTTTATAGCTTTTAATTGTCTCACCCTTTAAAATAAAAGTTCTACAAAGCCAGGTATTTCATTTACCAGTGTAGTCTAAAGTAGCATCTGCCATATAATAGGTTTAATAGACAATTGGTAAATTTCAGAATAAATTAATGTTGAGAGTATACTGAATTTC
>NW_026750448.1:0-1645 GCF_022355385.1 Mustela nigripes
GAGGCTGAACATCCAGGGAACCACACCTGAGCACTATCGGTTTCACACGCTGACCTCTGGGATCAAAGCGGCCATCTACATAGAGAATAAGGCGGAGGTGATTGGGTGGCACAGAGTCCTCAGAAAAGGGGGACAGAGTGGGGGTTTGAGTAGCCAGAAGGGGACCCAAGGGGAGCCTAGGATGACAAAGGAGAATGGTTGCTACAATAAGGGAGCTGGGCAAAGGGGAATCAGAGGCCACTCCGCACCCACGGCTCCTTTGAACAGATGCTTCTCTTTGGGGTCCGCATCGTCCCGACCCTATTCTATCCCCTGGCCCTTGTTTTCCTTGTCTCTCCATTCCTGTTTTGAATGTCTGCTTTCTGGTATTTGATGTGGCCTCTGTAAGCTGCCTTCAGTCCTTCCCGAAACAAGAGACTACATCAACCAGTGGACCAAAAAAACGAAACAAAAACAGAAACAAAACAGAACAAAACAAAAACCCACCAAAAACAAAATCCTCATAAGTTCAGGGACAGTCCGCATTTACTCTAATGTTCTGAGATGTGGTGAGTAAGACCATAGCCACCATGCCCTCCTCTTCGTGGCTGTAATGTAGATTTTGGTTTTGTTTGTTTGTTTTGTTTTGTTTTAAATATTTTTATTTATTTATTTGACAGACAGAGATCACAAGCAGGCAGAGAGGCAGGTAGAGAGAGGGAAAGCAGGCTCTCTGCAGAGCAGAGAGCCCGATGCGGGGTTTGATCCGAGGACCCTGGGATCATGACCTGAGCCAAAGGCAGAGGCTTTAACCCACTGAGCCACCCAGGGGCCCCTGTACTGTAGATATTGACAGGTTTCCTCTCAGCCTCCCCCAGGGGCCTGGCCCGTCACTGCCTTTCATTACAGTGGGCTCACCTGGCCATGTTCACGGGGCTGAAACCAACCAGGACTGGTAAGAAGGTGCCTGGGCTGTCCATGCCGGAGTCCACCTGGCCTGCCACAAAGGGAGCCTGATGGCAGGGGGTGAAAAAGGGTATGATGAGAGCAGAGGGGTTACTCTAGGGTTTCCTGAGGCCCAGGAGCATCATAATCCCCACAGTCCTTGTTAGAAATGCAGAGTTCCAGCCCCAGGGAAGATTCACTGGATCTGCCTTGGAAGGGGAAAGCTCCAGGCCTGTATTTTTAACATGGGCCCCCAAGGAAATCCTCTGTATGGTAAAGTTTCAAAACTACTGGACTAAATTGTATGCTCCTTAAGGTCGGTGTCCTGCCCTCCTTGTGTGTCTCCTTCCGCATCTAGCATTGCTCGACCTGTTTCTCTTAGTGAATTGTTAGAATCAGTATACTGCAGTGGTGAGAGAAAATTGGGGTCACCAAATCCAGTGCTTGGAATCTTGTTCAAATGCAGATTCAGACTTAGTAGGTCTTGGTGCGGGGGCGAGGTTCTACATTACTAGTAAATCTTTGGAGATACTGATGTTGCTAAGCAAGGACCATGCTTAAGTAGCAAAGGACAGGTCCAGGGGTCAGCTTCTTATGTAAAGAGCAAGAGAGTAAGTATTTTAGGCTTTGGGGCCCCTGTGAACTCTATGCAATACTCAACCCTATCGTTGTAACATGAAGTGGCCATAGATCTTATGTAAACACAAATGGCTGTGTCTCA
>NW_026750449.1:0-1645 GCF_022355385.1 Mustela nigripes
GAAGCCATATGATAATTGACTCTCTCTGCTTGACTTATTTCACTCAGTATAATCTCTTCCAGTCCCATCCATGTTGCTACAAAAGTTGGGTATTCATCCTTTCTGATGGAGGCATAATACTCCATAGTGTATATGGACCACATCTTCCTTATCCATTTGTCCGTTGAAGGGCATCTTGGTTCTTTCCATAGTTTGGTGACCATGGCCATTGCTGCTATAAACATTGGGGTACAGATGGCCATCTGTACCACCCATTTTTTGACGTAATTATCTGTTTCGTGTGTGTTGAGTTTGAGGAGTTCTTTATAGATCTTAGATATCAGCCATATCAACTTCTTTCAAAATATGTCTCCAAAGGCAAAAGAAACAAAAGCAAAAAATGAACTTTTGGGACTTCATCAAGATCAAAAGCTTCTGCACAGCAAAGGAAACAGTCAACAAAACAAAGAAGCAACCCACAGAATGGGAGAAGATACTCAAATGACACTACAGACAAAGCAATGATGCCATTACATTAAAATAATTAGGTGGCCAGAAGTGTTCCACCCTAGGTGGGTCATCTGCTGACACCCCGCTAAATAAGGACAGACCCAATGATGGCAACGAGATGGCTCATACTTTGCTCTAGCTGTCTTGCTCTGTGTGATTGTTGCTGATTTCTCACACAGTGCTTCATAACATACCAAAACAAGGAGACAGAAATTGAAACACCAAAAATCAAGACTATCATATTTCCAGTCCTTCTACTAAATGTCAGTGTAGTCCTCAGCAAGTCATACCCACTTCCAGGTATCCCCCTTTCCTTACCCATAAAAAGAAAAAGCTGGAGGAAAATTATGTCATTCAGAAAAGTTATCCAAATCTTGAAAAAGTAAGGAGATTATGGTGTGCCTTTTCAATAGTAGAGCATTGTCTAACAGGCCTACCCAAAGGTCATCTGACTCTCTATAAAAATGATTTTTCTTGACTTAATAATTAATACTTCTATTAAACAGATAAAGAGCATATGATTTTTGTACAGTAGAGATCCAAATGACATCTCTCTGGTAGAAAAGATAATGTATAAAGTTGGTAGTTCAAGAAGTAGAAGTAAAATATATCCCTAGACACATAGAGGAAAACTGAGAAAAGAGCCTCATAGAAAGAGGCTCAGGACAGAAGAATGTCACTTTTAATCATAGACATGTATGGTTCTGGAAGAATTTTCTTTTAAACATCTTTTTAAAGCCTGGGAAAGAAAACGTCATGTTTTATTAACATGAATAATTGTTTATTACAGCCACTGTTCAAGTGTCCCAAAGGCAGCACCTTCAGTCCCTTATGCCCGATCGTTCATGAGTTCAGGGATGGTATCATCAGGTCCAGCTTCAGGAAACATCCTTTGCCTTTCAGGAGTCCTGATGTCAGAAGATATGATCCCCAAAGAAAAAAACATCCCACTCAACTGTTTTCACTGCAGTTGCAATTTTGGTGGCAAGGTTCTTTTATTTATTTATTTATTTATTTATTTATTTATTTAAATTTTTTATTTTTTATAAACATATATTTTTATCCCCAGGGGTACAGGTCTGTGAATCACCAGGTTTACACACTTCACAGCACTCACCAAAGCACATACCCTCCCCAATGTCCATAACCCCACCAC
>NW_026750450.1:0-1645 GCF_022355385.1 Mustela nigripes
GCCACAACCCTACTAAGAGGATAAACCTCCAAAGTCCCTGAGGCTATTCCAATATTTGTGGCTTCCCTGGACAAACAGGGGCAATCTGGGCCCATCTGAGCACCTACCGGCACTCAGACCCATGGACTGATGTCCCCAGAGTAAAAAGGAACGAACAGGCCCATATGCACCTATCGGATCTATTGCTTTGGTTTCCAGGCATCTCTCCTTAGAGGTCCTAAGAACCCTTAGAACCCTGCTTTTGCATCTTTCCTTAAGGACATCCTTGAGCCATCCAACAGGTCTCGACTCTCCCACAGGAGTCCTTGTGCATAGACACCCTTCAACTCATATCATGGAAAGCGTCCAAGGTCACATGATGCCCCCAATCTTCATGAAGGCGGATCATGGAAAGAAACTCCAACCTGAGCCAAGGGCTGATCTTCGCCTTGACTTCAGTTGCACGAGGTCTTGATTAAGCTCTTCAGAGTGCACATGCTGTGCCCTCACCCCAAAACCTAAGCATAGCTAGTGTTCTCACATTTCCGTCTCACTCTCCTGGACCACACGCCCTCCATTTTGGGATTTCCGAAGACACAGTGCTGCACTCTGCCTGCCCTCTAGAAGAAAAACGTTGCCCTATGGGTCTATCCAGAAACCTCAAATGAGGATAAACCTGCATGCCACTCAACTGTACACCAATTATATAGACTAGCCTGTGCACTAATGCCCTGTCTGACACAACCTGAGGCCTGAATTCCCAACCGACACCCAGACAGCTTGCCGTACACTGAGAACATCTGAACCGCCATGGCCTTAGGTTGCCATCTCTTTCCAACCTGGTTTTCAGGCGACAGAAACCTAGACCTTATCCTACTCATTTCCCATGGGTGAACGTGATGCAGAAATCATAACTCCTCCATCGCTCTCGCCAGAATCTTGTGGTTGGCATCTTATCCAAAGTTCAGTGTAGGACCCCTGTAGGACCTACAGGAGTAGTAGTAGGGCCCCTGAGGGTAGTGTAGGGTCTCTGACGCCCTGCACATGCTTAAGAGCTGCGGTGGGCACAAACACACATTGGGACACTCAGTTTGAGCCCTGTCCTCAAGTAAAGCCTCTCAGTGGCTGGACCATGAGCCCGCATATGGTGCCTGCAATGCCTCAAGTCACCCAATCTTAACCAGAGGTAGAGACATCTAGTCACCCCTACTCAGGGCTCTGCTCTGGAATCCCTCTTTGGTGGGACATTTGAGGTAAGTAAACGCAGAAAGGATTCCCCCCACCCAAAGAATGACCCCAATCACTTGGGATCAGGCCATCCACAGAGAGAAAGACTCGTCCATGGCCCATGAGGCCAGCTCGACATTCCACGGCCACTATTGTCACAAAATCCAGAGAAATAATCCTCACCCTTAGGTCATAGCCCAAAAAATTCTCCTCATAGTCTGTAGATCAGGCCTGCCATACCTAAGTCCCCAAACCTAAGACGAGTGTGTGTTTTTAGACTTCTATCCTGACATCCCTGTCCCACACACCCTCCAGGTTGAGGCCCCTGGAGCCACACCTCAGGACTGTGCCTGCCCTCTTCAAGGAAATTCTTCCCATTCCATTGGCAACAACCCTACAGATTAGGAGAAACCTCCAAAGTCCCAGAGGCCATTCCAAT
>NW_026750451.1:0-1645 GCF_022355385.1 Mustela nigripes
CAGAGGGGATGCCCCGGCAAAGAGACTTTCGCTCTATGCGGGTTTCTCCCATCATGCTGCAAATACTAGGCTAAGGCAAGCAACCAAAGCAGCCCACAGCACCGACTCTGATGTCCCAGCGACTGCTGTGCTTTCGCAGAGTATTTCAGCTTGGTGCAAACCGCACTTCCCTGCTGCTTCCTCAGCAAGGCTTTGGTCGATCGCTCTGTCGCGGCAGGGAAGAAGAGGCACGGGAGAGCTGTTGCCTCATGGGCCTTGCTTTCCCGGGCTCCAAGGTCGCGCCCGGGCTTCACCTAGCTAAGCCGAACTAAGCAGACACAGTCACCACCCTGCAGCAGCGTGCGTGGCCCAGCATGGCACTCTAGGCCTATTACCATCTCCTGGCGTAGGTAAGGCTTTGACTTTTGCTCCAGCGCTCAGGCAGACTCGGTGTCTAGGCCAGTGCCTTCACCACAGGAGAGGAGAGGCGACAGGATCCCTGCACATGGCCCATTCACTGGGATTGGGAACTGGGGATGACTGTCTCCAATCCTTCTCAGGCACCCCCTCTGCCACCCACAACGCTGCCACATTTTGGTGGAAGACGGCATCTGACAGCCCGTTTCTCCATGGGGTTGTTTCTGTGAGTTCCGGGTATGGGACCTGGTGGCAAGCCCAAGTCTGCCCTTGGGACAGGTGACCAGGGAGTTGCTGTCACCTTAGGACCAGAGGCACAGGACAGGCCTGCCTTCTGCCCAGACTCCTTTCTCAGAGTGGAACATGCGCCCCTCCCTAGTCGTCCCCTCATGTCTCCTTAGCAGCCAGGCTTCCATCTCTCCGCACAGGGAGCGGTTGACACGTGTCTTGCCACCGGCCTGCGGTTCGTGCCACGGCAGGCTATCCTGCTTCCCGAGCGTTTCCTGAACCCAAGGCCAACGGCTCCTTCTCTTCCCCGGCGGCGGCGTGCTGCGCCTTCCGCACACTTGCTCCTGGGGAGCGCGGTGAACAGACGTGTGCAACCATGCTTCTCTCTCAGGCAGAGGGGATGCTACGGCAAGGAGTATTTCGCTCCATGCAGGTATCTTCCACCGTGCTGCGGAGACTAGCTGAGGCAAGCAGCAGCAGCATCCCCAAACCCAACTGTGATTTCACAACGAATGCTATGCTTTCCCAGGTGAGATGCACAGGCAAAGAGGTTTTCGCTGTATGCGGTTTTCCCTCACCGACAGTCTGGGCTCAGGCAAGCAGCAGCAGCACGCCAAACATTTCTCAGCGAGTGCTGTGCTTTCACAGATGCTTTGGTTTGGAGCGAACAGCACTTCGCTGCTGCTTCCTCTCCAAGGCTTCAGTCGGGTCAGGGAAGAAGAGCTGCGGGAGAGCTTGTGCCTCTTGGGCCTTGCTTTCCCGGGCTCCTTGTTCGCGTCCTGGGTGCACCCTGCCAGGCCGAACTAAGCAGACACAGCGACAATCTTGCAGTAGCGTGCGTAGCCTAGGATGGTACAGTAAGCACACTACAATCTCCCCGTGTAGACATCGCTTGGCCTTTTGCTCTGGCGCTCATGTGGCTCGCGGACTAGGCCAGTGCTTTCCCCACAGGAAAGGAGAGGTGACAGGATCCATGCACACCGCACGTGCACTGAATAGGGAGCTTTGGGGGACTGTCCCC
>NW_026750452.1:0-1645 GCF_022355385.1 Mustela nigripes
AGTCCCTACCTTGGGCAATAGTGGTAGAGGCTGGGTTCTGCCACGCATATCCCTAGACCTTTGGCAGTTTCCACGATTGCAAATCCAGACATGCAGAATCCTGAGGGACAACCTATTAACTGCAAAAGAGCAAAAATTCATCAGGATTCAGAGAGTGGAAATCCATTTGTACTGGAAAAGAAAGAAGTAGGCTTGCTGTGAATCCAGCAGGGAGGACAGGCATAGATAAAGGCTTGTGTATGGGTCACGGAAACTATTGTTTCTCAAGGGTCATGCAGTCTCTGTAAAATGCTATGAGGACTGTCTCTTGGGGAACTCCTGCTTTCCTACCAGTGACAACCCCAGATCCT
The DNA here is from genome assembly GCF_022355385.1 of Mustela nigripes. NCBI lineage: Eukaryota > Metazoa > Chordata > Mammalia > Carnivora > Mustelidae > Mustela > Mustela nigripes. The sequence continues at coordinate 351 of NW_026750452.1, forward strand.
GCTTTGCTAGTCCCATTGGTTCCCTAGGGATACCCAGTTGATAAGCTACGCTGTCCTCATGACAACACTTGCTAATGGACTGAATGTGTGTGTCTTGTCCCAATTCAGATGTTGAAGCCCTGATCCTCAAGGGGTGCCATCAGGAGTTATGGGCTTTGAGAGGTGATGGGGTCATGAGATTGGAACACTTGTGCATGAGATAAAAGCACTTCTGAGAAAAGACCTGAGAGATTGTTCTGCCAGCTGTCATCCATGCAAGGCTACAACAGAAATATGGGCATCTATAGATAATGAAGCAGTCTCTTGCTAGATATAAGATCTCCCAGGATCTTGCTTTTGGACTTCTCAGTCTCTAGAACTGCAAGGAATAGTACATGTTTTGCTGTTTCAGCCACCCAGTCTGTCATCATTTGTTGCAGCAACTTGAACTGAATAAGGCAGAGCCCAAGTCCTGGTTAATCCCTGCTTCTACTCATTTCCCCTCAGAAAGAGCTTCTAATCCAGAACTGACCTCTGTTTTCCATACACATGCTTCAGACTCCTTTGTGAGAGCCCAGACTTTGTAAAAGACTCCTCCCTCATGGCAACCAGCATTCTGTGACTCCTGAGGTATGTCCTCACTGACTGTATTGAGTCAATCAATCTGATTTTGATTCTGGAGTCCCAGGATCAAGGACTGCATCAGGCTTCCAGCTTCATGGGGAGTCCGCTTCTCCCTCTGACCTTCTCCCCTCTCATGCTCTCTCTCTCTCACCCTATCTCTCTCTCTCTCTCAAAGAAATAAATAAAAATCTTTTAAAAATCTGATTTTAACAGACCATAAGCTTGTTCTTGCTGGTCTTTGGAAGATTAGGCATTAGCCCTTCGGAGATAGTTCTGAATGGCTGCTTCATGAAGGGGTGAACTGTGTCCCCAAGGTCTCTTTTTGCTGCCTTCTAATCACAGATGCTGAGACAAATCCTCCCAGGTGCTGGTTTTTCAAAGCACTTAATGCTTTGGCTTTGAAGTTCCTCACTTGACAGCTCTGCTTTAATCAGTTTGTGACAAAACAGCCAATTGGTGGTGGATGCAAAGTGCACTGATAAAGTTAATATCAGGGAACAATTTTTTGATTGTCAAGCATGTGCATGTGTGTGCACACACATATCCATGTGCTAAGCATTATGGTAAATGTCTGACAAGAACTAAAACATCAAAATGTCAGGATACCCCATTAGCTGATATATTTATTATTCCTACATCCTAAACTATGAAAAACAGGGTCAGAGAATCAGAAGTGGCAAAAAGAATCAAGA
>NW_026750453.1:0-1645 GCF_022355385.1 Mustela nigripes
AGATGAACTGAAATATTGTAATGTTGTATCTCTTGATGTTTTGTCTTATTTTAAACATTAATGACTCTTTAATGTTTGCTCTTCCAGACTAGGGAAACTTTTTCTTAAGTTATCTGTAACTTACAGAGATAAAAATGTAGTCATTTGTAAACAAATCAAGGTATTCAACTCTTTCTCTCTATCTGAACCCTTTGAAACCAAAAGGTCTCAGCAAGTATTCTTTCTTCCATGGCTATAAGTCATTTGCATAAGTTCAATAATAATCTGTTCTCCTTGTAACAGGACACCATTGGAAACACTGGTTATTTTACCATGGCTTTGACTGGAATGGTATTTGAAAAGACTCAGATATGACTAGACAGATTAAAGGAACTAAGGTTGACTCTATAAAACCTGGAACTGTAAAGCTCTTTGGAACTGTTGGCCTGATACCTTGCTTACAGAGTTCCCAGCAGCCTCACCAGGTGAGTAAAGGATGTTACTTCCTGGCAGGTGCAGGACCTCAGGATTCTTTGGGGGCCTCAGGAAGAAGAATTCACCCAAATCGACAGGAATTGCAGGCATGTCTGATGGCAAGTATGTAGCTTGGCTTCTGGCCTGGAGAGGCTATTATAAGTTCAATCTAGAGATTCCTTACAGGAAGTTCCAGCAAGCATACTCTAAAAGATCTATATGATCACTCACTGTTCTTTCTGAGCTTATGTAAATAATTAGGCCAAGTTTGTTAAAACTGGACTTGTTTTTCAAATAAATTAGTCCTGATTTGGCTATCTCTGAAAACGTGTGTTATTTTAGAGAGAAAAAATATGTTTTAATAACACACCTTTATGGATGTTAAATTCTAGATTTGATTGTCTTTAAATGTTTGTTTACTTAAGCTAGACAACTTGAGGGAACTTGCATGATAGCTCATTTAGACGATCTTGTTTTGCCAGTCAGTCAGCCCCAGATATAGGAAACTTCAGAAAATTGAAGGATTTGAAGGGAAGAATCTGACTGAGTTAGTGGGAATAGCAGAAAAGGTGTTTAACAACAGGGATGCACAGGAGGATAAAAAACAGACCAAAAAAAAAAATAAAACTGGTTAAGGTTTTGGCATTACATGAGGCGGAGAGGAGACAGGTAGGGGATAGTAAATGGAAGGAAAAGCCTAAGCATAGAGAAGGCAGGTGGGAAGACTTAGATTCAGATCAGTGCACTTACTGTAAGGAAAAAGGACATTGGGCCAGGGAGTGCTCCAAAAGGAAGACAGCAACGCTTGCCACCAGAGACTGAAGGGGCCATGGTTCAGAGCCCCTCCCCGAACCTTGGGTAAAAATTGAAGTGGAGGGGGAAATCAGTTGATTTTTTGGTGGACACGGGAGCCCAGTTTTCATCATTACTTAAACCTATGGGAAAACTATATGGAGAGGAAGTTTGGGTACAAGGAGCAAATGGCACAGAGAGACATAAATGGACAACAGAAAGGACTTTAAATTTGGCCTCGGGAGTAGTTAAACATCGATTTTTGGTCCTCCCTAATGCCCCATGTAATTTGATGGGAAGAGATCTCCTCCACAAGTTAAGAGCTGGCATTCAGTTCTCAGAAGGAGAGATGGCTGTAACCTTGAGACAACCCACTGTACAAGTGCTTATGGCAGCAGTA
>NW_026750454.1:0-1645 GCF_022355385.1 Mustela nigripes
GGGTAAATAAGATCTTTCAAAAAAGAATTACTGGGTGTGAAATACATCGAGGATATGGGAAGGAAAATGATTTCACCTGATCTGACTAGGAAGTGGTTGAAGCCTGAATTAAAGTGCTATAAAAAGAGTAAAGACCTGGGAAATATATGGGGAAAAAATCCCTAGAAAAACAGCAATAATAACTGGCTGCTCTTTATTGATCCAGATCCTGCGGTAGGTAAAGAAGAGCTGGTTTTAGCCAGAGGATGATCTCCGTTTGTCTTCATGATCTGGCATTTCCTGCACGCCAGGCGTGGGGCTCTGCACTAGAGCTGCAAATGCTGGGGGGCCCTCACTGTCCCTTTTCTCTTCTCAGGGGGACAACGGGCATGTCCATGGTGCAGTGTGACACGCTTTACAACAGGGAGATAAAAGACTGCCAAGTGTAGGTTGGAGCTGGGAAAAGCCACTTGGGAACTGATTTTCAGGGCAGGTGATAGACAAGGGCAAAGCAAAGAATGAGGATGAGAGTGTCAAGGTTCAAAGTGCCAGGAGGCAGCACAGGGCATTCGGGAAACTACAGCAAGTTCATGACAACCAACAGCTGATCTCACAGCATCACCTGCGGATGGAGGCTGAGCCCAGGGGTTAACACTGGGGCTGAGATGGTTTGTATACTATGCCGAGGAGGTGAGGTACTACACTGTACGGGCACAGGGAACTACCGGAGGATTTCAAATATCAGAATCGTAACCATAATAGAGTATTTAATTGCATCCTAGCTTTCGTCAAGGGTAAGAAGCACTAAAGTTTATGTTCGACTAAGAACGAGAAATGCTGTCAGTTAAACTAAGATATATCCTCAAGTGCAACGTGAATGCCACCTTAAGACATATTAAAATGGGGGGCGGGGGAGCACAAATCTTAGAACAAGTAAATAGTGGAACTAGAATAATTGAGAAAGGTCGAACACTTGGATCAACTTAAAAAGTGATTATTGCTTCCCATGTGCCCCAAACTATATTACGTCTTAGAACAAGAGACGTTCTCATCTTGATGCCCCGCAGCTGCTAGACCCAAGGTACAGAGGGCAGTAGCCAATGACCAGCAGGCCCCAAGTGCCATGTGCAGACTCTAAGAGCAACTGCCTTTGAGAGAGGAAACGGTTGAGAGTGGGCTTTCTGAGGTAGAGAATTATTAGCTGGGAAAGTAGGAAAATTGACACAGAATCGGAATTGATGCCCCTACATACCAGAGTTGGTGAAGCTTCCGTTCTCAGAGATCTTGAGGCTCCTCAGAAATGTATTTTTCCTTTTGGACAGAACATTCAGGATAAACATGATCTGTTCGAGGTCCTGGTTCTCTCATCAGGACTGTTTCCTAGGCTTCAGGGGCACAAGAAAAGGGTTTTGAAAGTCCAGAGTAAATCCTGACAAAAGCGAAGCACGGTATCTATGAAAAACTAACCACTCAGAAGAGAACAACAGATAAAAGGCCAGGCCGACCTGACCCTGCAGGATAGGTAAGGTAAGTCCGGCAACACGGGTAGAGGGGAAGAGCCCATCTCCTGCTAGAAGAGCTAGAGAAGACCCCTTCCGGAGAGACCACCAGGAGAGGAGAGCAGTAGGTGCTGATGATGAAGAATAGTTTAATCAGCGGAGAAGGT
>NW_026750455.1:0-1645 GCF_022355385.1 Mustela nigripes
CACTAAAAATGTACAGAGGTTTCTTTTTCTCCACATCCTGGCCAACATTTGTTCTTTCTTGTCTTTTTAATACTAGCCATTCTGACAAGTATAAGGTGATAGATCTCCCTGTGGTTTTGATTTTATTTTCCTGATGATGAGTGATATTGAGCATCTTTTCACATGTCTATTGGATGTCTGTATGTATTTTTTGGAAAAATGTCTATTAAGTCCTCTGCCCATTTTTCAATTGGATTATATGTTGGGGTTTGGGTTTTTGGGTTTGTGTGTGTGTGTGTGTTCTTTACATATTTTGGTTATTAATCCTTTATTATATTTATCATTCACCACTATCTTCTCCCATTCTGTAGGTTCCCTTTTGGTTTTGTTGTGGGTTTCCCTTACTGTGCAAAAGCTTTTTATTTTGTTGTAGTCTTAATAATTTATTTTTGTTCTTGTTTCCCTTGCCTAAGCAGACATATCCACAAATAATGTTGCTAAAACCAATCTCCAAGTGATTACTGCTTATTGCCTTTTAGGAGTTTTATGGTTTCAGGTCTCTCATTTATTCATTTAATTTTTTTTAAGTAAGCTTTACACTGAATGTGGGACCTAAACTCACAGCCTCAAGAATAAGAGTCGCATGCTGTACAGGCTGAGCCAGGCAGGCACACCTCAGATTTCACATTTAGATCTTTGATCCGTTTTGAGTTTCTTTACGTGTATGGTAAAAGAATGTGGTCTACTTTCATTCTTTTGCATATGGCTCTCTAGTTTTCCCAACACTGTTTTTGAGGAGACTTCCTTCTGTTACACATTCTTGCCTCCTTTGTCAAGTATTAATTGACCATATAATTGTGGATTTATTTCTGGGCTCTCTATCCTGTTTCCATTGATTTATGCATATATTTTCTCCCAGTACCCTACTGTTTTGATTACTATAACTTTGTAGTATATCTTGAAATCCAAGAAACTGATACCTCCAGCTTTGTTCTCCTTTCTCAAGATTGTTTTGCATGCTGCACTTCTTATAAAAGTATTCTGAGGTCATCCAAATTGCCACCCCTCCATTCTGCTTGGTTTGATGCTGGTGGGGCTTCTCTCTTTTTTTTTTTCTTTTTTTTTTCCTTATCTGAGATTTTCATATAATAACCAGTTTATTTTCTTTCTTTAAATGGTCCTCAAAAGGCCTGTGGCTTGGCATGCCAAGGGATGTAAATGATCAGTTGTGCCCTAGGAGCAGTAACCACATGGCACAGGGTCAAGCTGTGGTAACTTTATAGGGACTTCCACCTGCTCAGCTCCAACTATAAGACAATTCCTGACATTGGAGATGTGAAAGAAAATGGGAGGGGAGGGGTATCTTAAAATCCATAAAATATTGCATATTGTCTCCTGTTTGTACTTTTACAATTTCTGATTTTGCAAATGGCCAAGCTGCCTCAGGGAACAAAAATGAGGTCCTAAGGTGGCAGAGACTGACCTGGCCAGCCCTGTACTGCACAGGCTATGCGTTACTGGATCAGTATGAATGGAGAAAGCAGGGGTGAGTCAGGGCAGCTGCTGCCTCTCCCTACACTGCCTTCATCACCCACAAGGAGGGGGCCCAAAGCCAAGGTGGACCTCCTGGAACTGAGACAGGGGAGGGGAAAAGAAAGCTGAACGA
>NW_026750456.1:0-1645 GCF_022355385.1 Mustela nigripes
AGAGAGTTTGACTTCTTCATTACCAATATGGATACCTTTTATTTCTCTTTGTTGTCTGATTGCTGTTGGTAGGACTTCTAATACTATGTTGAACAAGAGTGGTGAAAGTGGGCATCTTTGTCTTGTTCCTGATCTCAACGGGAAGGCTGCAAGCTTTTTCCCATTGAGGATGATATTTGCCATGGGTCTTTCATAGATAGATTTGATGAGGTTCAGGAATGTTCCCTCTATCCCTATACTTTGAAGCGTTTTAATCAGGAACGGATGCTGGATTTTGTCAAATGTTTTTTTCTGCATCAATTGAGAGGACCATATGGTTCTTCTCTCTTGTCATATTAATTTGTTCTGTCACATTGATTTGCGAATGTTGAACCATCCTTGTAGCCCAGGGATGAATCCCACCTGATCATGGTGGGTAATCTTTTTAATGTGCTGTTGGATCCTGTTGGCTAAGGTCAATAATCACTCTCAATGTGAATGCCCTAAATGCACCCATAAAACGGCACAGGGTTGCAGATTGGATAAAATGACAGGATCCATCCATATGTTGTCTACAAGAGACCCATTTTGAACCTAAAGATACACCCAGACTAAAAGTGGAGGGATGGAGAAGCATCTTTCATGCCAATGGGCCTCAAAAGAAGGCTGGGGTAGCGATTCTCATATCAGATAAATTAGACTTCAAACTAAAGACTGTAGTCAGAGATGGAGAAGGACACTACATAATTCTTAAAGGGACTATCCACCAAGATATCTAACAATTGTAAATATCTATGCTCCCAATATGGGAGCAGCCAATTACTTAAGAAAACTGTTAGTCAAGATAAAGAGTCATATTGATATGAATACACTAATCGTAGGAGATCTTAACACGCCTCTCTCAGAAATAGACAGATCATTGAAGCAGAAAATCAATAAAGAAACAAGAGCATTGAATGACACATTGGACTAGATGGACTTCATAGATATATACAGAACATTCTACCCTAAAACAACAGAATACTCATTCTTCTCAAGTGTACATGGAACCTTCTCCAGAATAGACCACATACTGGGTCACAAAACAGGACTCAACCAATACCAAAAGACTGAGATTATTCCCTGCATATTCTCAGATCACAATCCTTTGAAACTGGAGCTCAATCACAAGGAAAAGTTCAGAAGGAACTCAAGCACCTGGAAGCTAAAGACCACCTTACTTAAGAATGCTTGGATCAACCAGGAGATCAAAGAAGAACTGAAACAATTCATGGAAACCAATGAGAATGAAGACACTTCGGTCCAAAACCTATGGGATACAGCAAATGCTGTCCTAAGGGGGAAATACATAGCCATTCAAGCCTCCCTCAAAAAAATTGAAAAATCCAGAATACAACAGCTGTCTCTACACCTTAAAGAACTGGAGAATCAACAACAAATCAAAACAACTCCACACATAAGAAGGGAAATCATCAAGATTAGAGCTGAGATCAATGAGGTAGAAACCAGAGATACAGTAGAACGTATCAATGAAACTAGAAGCTGGTTTTTTGAAAGAATCAATAAGATCGATAAACCATTTGCCACACTAATCCATAACAAAAGAGAGAAAGCCCAAATTCATAAAATTATGAATGAAAAGGGAGAGATCACAACTAACACCAAG
>NW_026750457.1:0-1645 GCF_022355385.1 Mustela nigripes
CCTTTGTTGGAGAAACAGCTGAAAGCATTCAGGTCAGACAGAGCCAAGGGCTGGAGGGATATTTAAAATTACAAAAAACGAACCAAATCAAACCAAAACAAAAATCAAAACCAATGGCCAAGATTTCAAGTTTGCTACTAAAGGTATGACATTCTCCTAAGACATGCATGTGACTTGATCAATATATTTATATATTTATATTTGAAGAAGAAGGAACTATTTGATGCAGCAAATCCACGTTCATTAAAAATTAACAGATATGGGGGCTCCTGGGGGGCTCAGTGGATTAGGCCTCTGCCTTTGGCTCAGGTCATGATCTCAGTGTCCTGGGATCGAGTCCTGCATCGGGCTCTCAGCTCAGCAGGGAGCCTGTTTCCTCTTCTCTCTCTCTATGCTTGCCTCTCCCTACTTGTGATCTCTCTCTGTCAAATAAATAAATAAAATCCTTAAAAAAAAACAATTACTACGTGTGAAATAATATCGGGGGTATGGGAAGGAAAATGATTTCACCTGATCTGACTAGGAAGTGGTTGAAGCCTGAATTAAAGTGCTATAAAAAGAGTAAAGACCTGGGAAATATATGGGGAAAAAATCCCTAGAAAAACAGCAATAATAACTGGCTGCTCTTTATTGAACCAGATCCTGCGGTAGGCAAAGAAGAGCTGGTTTTAGCCAGAGGATGATCTCCGTTTGTCTTCAAGATCTGGCATTCCTGTAAGCCAGGCATGGGGCACTGTACTAGAGCTGCAAATGCTGGGGGGCCCTCACTGTCCCTTTTCTCTTCTCAGGGGGACAACAGGCATGTCCATGGTGCAGTGTGACAGGTTTTACCACAGGGAGATAAAAGACTGCCAAGGGTAGGTTGGAGCTGGAAAAAGCCACTTAGGAACAGATTTTCAGGGGAAGTGATAGACAAGGGCAATGCGAAGAATGAGGATGAGTGTGTCAAGTTTCAAAGTGCCAGGTGGCAACACAGTGCATTCGGGAAACTACAGCAAGTTCATGACAACCGACAGCTGATCTGGCAGCATCACCTGGGGATGGAGGCTGAGCCGCGGGGTTAACACTGGGGGTTTGTATACTATGCCGAGGAGGTGAGGTACTACACTGTGGGGGCACAGGGAGCTACTGGAGGATTTCAAATATCAGAATCGTAACCATAATAGAGTATTTCATTGCATCCTAGCTTTCATCAAGGGTAAGATGCACTATAGTTTATGTTCTACTAAGAAAGAGAAATGCTGTCAGTTAAACTAGGATATGTCCTCAAGTGCAAGGCGAGTGCCACCTTAAGAGATATTAAAATGGGGGGGAGACAAATCTTAGAACAAGTAAACTATGGTACTAGAATAATTAAGAAAGTTCGAACACTTGGATCAACAAAAAAAGTGATTATTGCTTACCATGTGCCCCAAACTATATTAAGTCTTAGAACAAGAGACGTTCTCATCTTGATGCCCCGCAGCTGTTAGACCGAAGGTACAGAGGGCAGTAGCCAACGACCAGCAGGCCCCAAGTGCCATGTGCAGACTCTAAGAGGAACTGCCTTTGAGAGAGGAAACGGTTGAGAGTGGGCCTTCTGAGGTAGAGAATTACTACCTGGGAAAGTAGGAAAATTGACACAGAATCGGAATTGATGCCCCTA
>NW_026750458.1:0-1645 GCF_022355385.1 Mustela nigripes
ACTTATTTCACTCAGCATAATCTCTTCTAGTCCCCTCCATGTTGATACAAAAGTTGGGTATTCATCCTTTCTGATGGAGGCATAACATTCCATAGTGTATATGGACCACATCTTTCTTATCCATTCACTCATTGAAGGGCATCTCGGTTCTTTCCACAGTTTGGCGACTGTGGCCATTGCTGCTATGAACACTGGGGTACAGATGGCCCTTCTTTTCACTACATCTGTATCTTTGGGGTAAATACCCAGTAGTGCAACTGCAGGGTCATTGGGAAGCTCTATTTTCAATTTCTTAAGGAATCTCCACACAGTTTTCCAAAGTGGCTGCACCAACTTGTATTCCCACCAAGAGTGTAAGAGGGTCACCCTTTCTCCACATCCTCTCCAACACACGTTGTTTCCTGTCTTGCTAATTTTGGCCATTCTAACTAGTGTAAGGTGATATCTCAATGTGGTTTTGATTTGAATCTCCCTGATGGCTAGTGGTGATGAACATTTTTTCATGTGTTTGTTAGCCATCTGTATGTCTTCATTGGAGAAGTGTTTGTTCATGTCGTCTGCCCATTTTTTAACTTGATTATCTGTTTTATGCGTGTTGAGTTTGAGCAGTTCTTTATAGAACCTGGATATCAACCCTTTGTCTGTATTGTCATTTGCGAATATCTTCTCCCGTTCCGTGGGTTGCCTCTTTGTTTTGTTGACAGTTTCCTTTGCTGTGCAGAAACTTTTAATCTTGATGAAGTACCAAAAATTCATTTTTGCTTTTGTTTCCTTTGCCTTTGGAGGCATATCTTGAAAGAAGTTGCTGTGGCCGATGTCGAAGAGGTTACTGCCTTTGTTCTCCTCTAGGATTTTGATGGATTCCTGTCTCACGTTGAGGTCTTTTATTCATTTCAAGTTTATCTTTGTGTATGGTGTAAGAGAATGGTCGAGTTTCATTTTTCTAATTTCATACTGTGGTGGTCAGAAAAGAGGCTTGATATGCCTTCAATCTTATTGAATTTATTTAGACTCGCTTTGTGACCTGAAATGGGGTCTATTCTGGAGAATGTTCCATGTGCACTTAAAAAGAATATGTATTCTGCAATGTTTGGATAAAATGTTCTGTATTTACCTATTAAGGCTATCTGGCCTAGTGTGTCTTTTAATGTTGATGTTTCCTTATTGATTTTCTGCCTGGATGAATTACCTATAAATCTAAATGTGATATTAAAGTCCCCTATTACTGTGTTACTGTCAATTTCTCCCCTATGGATGTTAATATTTGCTTTGTGTATTTAAGTGTTCCTATGTTTCTGCACAAATATTTATGAATGTTATATCTTCTTGGCTTGCCCCCTTTACCATTATACAAAGACCTTCTTTGTCTTTTGTTTCAGTCTATGTTTTTTTTTAGTATTTTATTTATTTATTTGACTGACAAAGATCACAAGTAGGCAGAGAGGCAGGCAGAGAAAGAGGAGGAAGCAGGCTCCCTGCTGAGCAGGGAGCCAGATGCAGGGCTTGATCCCAGGACCCTGGGATCATGACCTGAGCCGAAGACAGAGGCTTTCACCCATTAAGCCACCCAGGCGCCCCCTCCACAATTTTCTAAAATGAAATCTGAATATGCCATTAGAATACTTTAGTTATTTTATTATTTATT
>NW_026750459.1:0-1645 GCF_022355385.1 Mustela nigripes
AGACCTTGGAATGAAGCGGTGGCACTGGGGCCCTGAAGGGTACTCCTAAAGAGAGGCTTTCACATAGCTCCATCGTGCAAGTTTCTCATGTGTAGATGAGATTTGTTCTGATGGGTGAGTCAAGAACAGCCATATGCTGTCATTGAAATCCAGGAATCTGTGGAGAGATGCCTGGAAACCAAAGCAATGGATCCGATAGGTGCCTAGGGGCCTGTTCGTTCCTTTTTACTTCTGGAGACATCAGTCTATGGATCTGAGTGCCGGTAGGTGCTCAGATGGGCCCAGATTGCCCCTGTTTGTCCTAGGAAGCCACAAATATTGGGATGGCCTCAGGGATTCAGGAAGTTTAATCTATTAGTAGGGTTGTGGCCATTGGAATGAGCACATACAATTCCCTTGGAGAGCGCAAGCAAAGTCGTCATGTTTAGCTCCAGGGGCCTAAGCCTGTAGGGTGTGTAGGCCAGGGCTGTTTGGGCAGTTGTCTGAAAACACAAACTCGGCTTGTGTTTTGGGTCATAGTTACGGCAGGACTGATCTACAGACCATGAGGAGACCTCTTCGGGATATGAAAAAAGAGCGAGTGTGAGGCTCTTGCTCCAGTCTTTGTCTGTGAATACCGTGTCACACATGGTCGTGAAATTTTCGGGTGATTTCATGGGAAATGGATGAGTATTATTCTCTGGGGATTTGGCCCCGTCCAAAGTGTTTGGGGTCATTCTTTGGGATGGAAGAAGTCCGTTGTCCTGTTGTTGTTGATTTGTTTTGTTCTGTTTTTCAACCTCAGGTTTCCAACCAAATGAGGGATTCCAGAATAGAGCCCTGGGGAGGGGCTACTGGACCACCAGAAATCTGGTTAAATACTGGGGCGTAGGGACATGTCAAGAACATTATGACATCTAATGGTCCAGCCACTGAGAGGACGTACAAGACGACAGGACTCACGCTGAGTGTCACAATGCGTGTTTATGCCCTTGTCGCACTCAAGAATGGGCGGGGCCTCAGGTTGAATGCTGCTTTCCTACACTGAAAGTTGGACAACATGCCAAACACAAGGTTTCTTGCCAAGGGTAAGGAAGAGTTCTGATTTCTGCATCACTGTTACCCCTGGGGAGTGTTTGGAGATAAGGTCTAGGTTCTTAAGCCTGAAAACTGAGGTAGGGAAGAGATGATGACCTAAGGCCATGGTGGGTCTGATGTGCTCAGTGTGCGGTCAGCTGTCTAGGTGTTGGTCACGAGGTCCGGGCTAAGGTTGTCAGACAGTGCATTAGTGCCCAGGTTAGACTATATATTTTGGGTGCATTCGAGTGCCTTGTAACTTCTTATCTGAAGATATGAAGAATGAGCGAGTCTGAGGCACGGGATAAGGCTTTTGTCTCTGGATTTTGTATCAGCGATGGCCGTGGAATGTTGGGGATGCTTCATGGGCCATGGACGAATCTTGCTCTCTGTGGACTTGGCCCGATCCCAATTGTTTTTCATCAATCTGTGGGATGGGAGGACTCCATTCAGGTTTGTTACCTCAGGTGTCCCACCTAAGAGGAATTCCAAATCAGAACCCTGGGGAAGAGTGAAGGGACAACCCGAAATATGCTTAAAAATTTGGGCCTAGGGGCATGGCAAGCCAAATATGCTGTCTCTCCATCCA
>NW_026750460.1:0-1644 GCF_022355385.1 Mustela nigripes
CTGGTTTGGGGATCAAGGTGATGCTGGCCTCATAAAATGAGTTTGGAAGTTTTCCTTCCATTTCTATTTTTTGGAACAGTTTCAGGAGAATAGGAATTAATTCTTCTTTAAATGTTGGTAGAATTCGCCCGGGAAGCCGTCTGGCCCTGGGCTTTTGTTTGTTTGGAGATTTTTGATGACTGTTTCAATCTCCATACTGGTTATGGGTCTGTTCAGGATTTCTATTTCTTCCTGGTTCAGTTGTGGTAGTTTATATATTTCTAGGAATGCATTCATTTATTCTAGATTGTCAAATTTGTTGGCATAGAGTTGCTCATAGTATGTTCTTATAATAGTTTGTATTTCTTTGCTGTTAGTTGTGATCTCTCCTCTTTCATTCATGATTTTATTTATTTGAGTCCTTTCTCTTTTCTTTTTGATAAGTCTGGCCAGGGGTTTATCAATTTTATTAATTCTTTCAAGGAACCAGCTCCTAGTTTTGTTGATTGCTCTATTGTTTTCTTGGTTTCTATTTCATTGATTTCTGCTCTGATCTTTACGATTTCTCTTCTCCTGCTGGGCTTAGGGTTTCTTTGAAGTGTGTAAACCTGGCGATTCCTAGACCTGTACCCCTTGGGATAAAAATATATGTTTATAAAAAATAAAAAATTAAAAAAAAAGAATTATATAGGGCATCTCTTCTAGAAGCAAAATTTTCAAATGTCAAACATCTGAAAGCATAGAAGGAGAAGTAAGAGCGTGAATTGTACTTCAATGCTCTTTTCTTTATATTGAGCAAACAGCTTCATTCACACCTTTCCAATTTTTTCAACTCTTTTGACAAAGCCTTCAGAGGAGTTACTGCTGATGACAACCATCACAGCCTAACAGGAGAAATTTTATAAAGAAAAATAATAGCATGTTTTTCCCAAATTATTAAGGATATGGTGAAACTCTGTTGGATTCAAAGGAGGAATGTGCAATTCCATGCTCTATATAATAATAACTATTTCAATAGTGGCTTTGCAATTTTTCAGATATATCCATTTACTGAAACCACTAACAAATAAACAAAAACAAACAAATTAACAGAGGTTCGAGACAGAAATTATCTAATCTAAAAATAGCACATGTTCACAGAATACACAACACATATCCCAAGTACTACTATAGGTTTCAAGTAATAGTCAAAACAATAGTAAAAATGATTCAGACCCTACCAGTCAAATCATAAATGGGACCTTAACTGTAAATCCTTATCTTTAGATCAAAGCGGGTTATTGGGTGCTGAAGATACATTATAGAACTAATATGTTATAGAACGCCTCTGAAATGAGTCATTTATTCCATCACTTTTCCTGCACAGCTGCTGACCCATGTTTTGGTTCCTGGAAATAGCTGCTACCCTGTCATACTTCTTAAAAGCACATATACTGATAACTCGACTCATTCCTCCATTCCTCTGTGACTGTCACTGTGTTAAAATGTGGAGCCAGCTGACTCACTTGTGGTGGTAACTTGTAGAAATAATAAAGTAGATGAGTTTGCAAAGTATTTTGTTATTTCTAAAAATGCAAAAACCAAATTACATTGAAATCATAAGGGGTGTTTCAGGGAGAGCTGTAGGATGTGGTTTCTTGTGTAATCTACAGAGATTAGCTCCAA
>NW_026750461.1:0-1644 GCF_022355385.1 Mustela nigripes
TCTTGATTTCAGCTCAGGTCATGATCTCAGGGTCATGGGATCAAGCCCCACATCTGGGTCCATGCTCAGTGGGGAGTCTGCTTGAGATTCTTTCTCTCTCCCTCTGCCCCCTTTCCCCCCTCATGCTATTTCTTTCTCTCCCTCAAATAAGTAAATCAATCCTTTAAGAAAAAGAAATACATTTTTTTTTAAAAACACATATTTTCAAATTGGCTGTTTGCTTGTATGTAATTGGAATGGTATTGATTTTTGTGCATTAATGTTCATTCCAGCAACCTTCCTAAGCTCTTCTTCTTCCTCCTCCTCCTCATCTTCCTTCCCCTCCTCTTCTTTTTAATGGCCTATCTATAGGTTTTCTTGGTTCTTTTATGCAGACAACCACACTGATCTAAAACACGGTTTTAAAGCTCTTATACCTCTTGGGGGGTTCAGGGAAAGATAGGAAGTATTTTGTGTTGGCAAGGACCTCTTCTTGCCATACATTCGTTAAGAGCTAAGCTGAACTCACAAATGTCAAAGTGGGCAGTTAAAAGAGGACAAAATTAGAGTAACAATCCAGTCACACTTATAGTAGAAGCAAAAATCTAAGCTGGAAAGGAGACTGGCTCCACCAGTGTTTAGTTTTTCCTGCCAAATGACACCAGGCTCCCACCATTTGTGGACCCAGGATGGTGAGGGGAGGGAGACGAGACAAGGATAGGATGGTCCTGAAGACGAAGTCAGAGTGGACATGAGGAGCTTCAGTCACCACGCTTACACAAAGGTGGTCTTGGCAGATCACCTGAGAAAGACCTGGACAGAGGAACCCCCAGTAAGGAGGCCGCTGATTGGAGGCCATTAGGGAAGGAATGCAGGTCTGCATAAAAGTACTGGGATAGGGCTGCCCTATGACCCAGCAATTACTCTACAGTGTGTTTACCCCAAAGATACAGATGTAGTGAAAAGAATGGCCCTACACACCCCAAAGTTCATTGCAGCAACATCCACAATAGTCAAACTGTGGAAGGGCAGAGATACCCTTCAACAGAAGAATGAATAAAGAAGGTGTGGTCCATAGATACAATGGAATATTATGCAGCCATCAGAAAGGATGAACACCCACCATCTGCATCAAAATGGATGGGACTGGAGGAGATTATGTGAGTGAAATAAGTCAAGCAGAGAAAGTCAATTATATGGTTTTACTTACTTGTGGAGCATAAGGAATAGCATGGAGGACATTAGGAAAAGGAAGGGAAAAAAGAAGGGGGGATATTAGAGGAGGAGATGAACCATGAGAGACTATGGACTCCAAGTAACAAACTGAGGGTTTTAAAAGAGAGGGGGTTTGGGGGTGGGTTTGCCTGGTGGTGGGTATTAAGGAGGGCACATATTGCATGGAGCACTGGGTGTTATATGCAAACAATGAATCAGGGAACACATCAAAAACTAATGAAGCACAGTATGGTGACTAATATAACATAATAAAAAAATAAAAATAAATAAACATTTTTAAAAGTACTGGGATGGGGCCTGGTGCTGAGTACATGACAGCAGGCCCCTCCTTGCTGACTGTGCTCCAAGTGTGTGGTGAGAAGGCAGCCTTCCCTCATGACTTCTGCCACATGAAGCCCTGGTAATTTCCAGTGGTTGAGCCTGAGAAGT
>NW_026750462.1:0-1644 GCF_022355385.1 Mustela nigripes
GGGCCCCAGCCTGAAGGGTCTGTGGGCCCCTGGAGCCACACATCAGGACTGTGCCTGTCCATACCACGGGAATTCTGCCCATTCCATTGTCCACAATCGTACAAATAAGGAAAAACCTCCAGAGTCCCCAAGGACATCCCAATAATGTAGGCCGCCCAGGACAAACAAGTGTCATCTGAAACCAGCTGAGCTTCTACCTCTACTCAGCGTAGATGGATGTCCCCAGAGAAGAAGATGGAATCAGACAGGCACCTAGGCCTGAATCAGATTCATTGCTTTCGGTTTTTTTTTTTTTTTTTTTTTTTTCTGGTTTCCAATATTAGCATATGGGGACTTCATGAGGTAGCAATCAGAACAAATCTCTTCTCCACATGGGAAAATTATCCTTTGACGATGTCTCAAAACCTCCAGTTAGGAGAATCCTTCAGGGCCTGTGTGCCACTGCCGCATTACAAGGTCTCCATAGACACAAAAACACATTAGGACCCATCCACAGGAGAGTCCATTTCAACTGGGCGTATTCGGTTGCTCCGCGAGAATCAGCAGATCTAACTTGTCTTGTTGCTAGGAGACAATTGGAATGTGAGGTGGCCTACCCCGCCATCCATCCTTAAAACCCTGCTCAGAATCGTTGGCCTGGAGCCAACCAACAGATCTCAATTGTCTTGCAGAATAATCTTTGCAAATGGAAGCTTCTCAGAGCTCCCATCGTGAGAGAACCCCCATGGCCACATGATCCCCGCCCCTTCATAAAGGGGCCATCAGGGACATAAGGTCCAAGTGAGCGATCGTCTGATCCTCACCCTGACTTCAGATGCATGAGATCTCAGCTCAGGGTGTAGATTGTGCCTGCCATTTCCTCACCCAGAAACCTAAGCCTTGCTTGTGTCCTGAGACTTCTGTCCACAGACTACTGGCTCACAAGCCCTCCAGTTTGGCAATCCAGAACTACAATGCAGCACTCTACCTGCCCTGCAGAAGAAATACATTGCCCTCTGGGGCTACCCAGAAACCCCAAATGAAGATCAACCTGCACGACACTTGGCTATACCCAAAATATATAGGATGACCTGGGCAATAATGCCCTTTCTGACAGAGCCTGAGCCTGGACCTCCTGGGCCCACACAGACAGCTGGCTACAAAGTGAGAACTTCAGACCCCCCATGGCCTTAGTTCGTTATCACTTGCCAACCACAGTTTTCAGGCTTCAGAACCTAGACCTTATCTCCAATCACTGCCCAGGTTTGAAAATGATGCACAAATCAGAACTCCTTCCCGATGGCAGGAAAACTTGTGGTTGGCTTGTTGTCCAACATTCAGTTTAGTGGAATCCAGTGTGTCCCTTGAGGACCCGCCATTGCTCGCAGTCCAGATAGGTAGCAAACACACATTGTGACCCTCAGCATAAGCCCAGTCTTCAGGTAAGGCCTCTCAGTGGCTAGATGAAGAGACAGCATATTGGGCTTGCCATGCGGCTAGGCCCCAATTTTTAACCATAGTTCGTGTTGTCCCTTCACTCTTTCCCAGGGCTCTGCTTTGGAATTCCTCTTTTGGTGGGACACCTGATGTAATAACCCTGAAAGGAGTCCTCTATCCAACAGATTGATGAAAAACAATTGGGATCGGGCCAAATCCACAGAGAGC
>NW_026750463.1:0-1644 GCF_022355385.1 Mustela nigripes
AAAAAACCCAGGATCCAACTTTATTCTCTCTATAACATTCTCATTTTAGATGTGTCCTTACATCTAAATAGATTGGGAAGTAAAAAGGGTAGAACAAGATATTCCATGCAATTAGTAACCAAAAGACCAGGGTTGGGTATACTAATATCAGATAAAACAGACTAAGGCAAGAAGTGTTTCAAGCAATGAAGAAGAACATTATACAATGATAAGAGGTCAATTCACCAAGAGGATGTAAGAATTATAAGTAAATGTGCAACCAACATCAGAGCACCTACATATCAAACTGACAAAACTGAAAGGAGAAATAGATTGATCTAGAATAAAAGAAGGAGACTTCAATACCACATTTTCAATAACAAACAGAATAATCCGACAGAAGATCAGTAAAAATTAGGGGACCTCAACAAGACTATAAGCCAATTGGTCACAACAGAGATTTACAAAATACTTCATCCAACGAGAGTAGAATACACATCTTTTCTCGAAAAGACATGGAACATTTTCCAGTATAGACCAGATGTTAGCCCATAAAACAAGTCTTAAAAAATTTAGAAAGGTGGGGATCATGAAAAATATCTTTTCTGATCAAAATGAAATGAAACCAGAAAGGTTTCAGAAAGAAAACTGGAAAATCTACAAATATGTGGAAATTGAACATTACCTTAAAAAACAAATAAGTCAAGGAATAAATCACAAAGGAAATGTGAAAATTTATTGAGACAAATGGGAATGAAAACACAACCTAGCAAAACTTATGGGGTGTAGCAAAAAAAGTGCTAACAGGGAAATTTATAACTATCAATGTTTACATTGAAAAAGAAGAAATATCTCAAAGTCAGCAACCTAACTTTACACCGTAAGGAACTAGGAAAAAAAGAACAAATGAAATCAAAAGCTAGCAGAAGGGAAAAAAATAATAAAAATTAGCAAAATAGAGAATAAAATAAGATAAACAAAACAAGATAAGCAAAATAGAAAATAGAAACAGAGAAAATCCACAAAATCAAGAGTTGAGTCTTCAAAAATCAAAAACTGACAAGCCCTTAGCGACACTGACTAATTAAAAAAACAGAGAATAATCAAACAGCTAAAGGCAACAATGAAAGTTGGTCATTACAACAGATTTTATAGATAGGGAAGGGTTATAAGAGAATACTGTGAACACTGTATAGTAACAAATTGAATAACTGAGATGAAATGGATTAATTCCTAGAAATATGAAATTTCGCCAAGACTAACCCAAAAAGAAATAGAAAATATGAACAGATCCATAACAAGTAAGGCTACTGAATCAGTCATCAGGTCTCCTTACAAAGAAAAATACCTGACTTGATGGCTTCACTGGTGATTTCTACCAAATATTTAAAGAAGAGCCAACACCAATCCTCTTAAACATTTCCAGAAATATGAAGAGGAGAACTCCCTGACTCATTCAATGAGGCCAGCATTACTCCATAATCCAGAGATACTACAAGAAAATAAAACTACTGACCAACATCCCTGATTAAAATCAGTGCAAGAATTGTCAACAAAATACTAGCAAACTGAATTTGGTAGCATATGAAAAGGATTATGCACCATTACCAAGTGCGATTAATTCCTGGAATGCAAGAATGAGTCAATACACAAGAAACATTCAGT
>NW_026750464.1:0-1644 GCF_022355385.1 Mustela nigripes
GTTCCTACCTCTATAATATTAGCTGTTTGTTGTTGTTGTTGTTGCTAATTTACCTATTTAAGCTAATAAACAAAGAAAGGTTTCATTTAGGGATAAGGTATATATATATATATATATATATATTTCCATTTAGGGATAAGGTGTATATATATATATTTTTAATTTTAATTGTTAGAAAATATGTCACAGAAAGTGTTTAAACTTTAAGATACAGATGCAACATGTAACGAACTGCATTGTCTGAACGTCTAATTTTTAAATGCTGTTAGAGGAAACTTGGTGGAAATGTCCTTATGTGCTTGTGTTTCTGGAAATAAGTATATTTATTAATAAGGAATAGTTTAAAATTATGAAATGACCAGGAGTGGACAATTTTCCTAATCCTATCAGCTCTTTGCAGCTCTTTTATTAGCCCCCTTCAGGAATATCAACATTATTTATCTAATTAAATTTTATATTAATTTTAATGTGCTTTTGACTTTTGGCCTTTCTCTTCCTTCTGTTCTTATTTTTCCCTAAATTACATGTTTCTGTTTAACAGCTACTATCAATTCTTTGATATGAATTCTCAACATCAATTTACTAACTCCAGAGATGAAGGAGCATCAATATTTAGAAGCAAAGAATACAAAGCCTTGGGCATCTGGATGGCTCAGTCAGTTAAGCATCTGCCTTTGACTCAGGTGGTGATCCCAGGGTCGTGGGATGGAACCCCAGGTTGAACTTTCTGCTCAGCTGGGAGCCTACTTCTCCCTCTCCCTCTGCCTGCAGCTCCCTTTGCTTGCGTTCTCCTTCTCTTTCTCAACTAAATAAAATAAAATAAAATAAAATAATGTATCTAATACATTTATATATTTATTAAAATGCAATTATTACACAATACATAATGTATTGCATAATTATAATGATTAAATAATTTATTAAATATTTATATTAAATATATCAATTTAATAAATATTTTTAGAATTTAAAATATTTCAAGTTTAGATTATTAAATATTAAATCATTGATTTAATAAATAAATATCTAAACATAATTAAATAAAATAATTTATTTATTAAAATGAATAAAATAATGTCATTATCTGAGCATGTATTTTTAAATAGTCTAAAAGAAACCATCTAATAATGTCTAAAAACATTGAGTTCAGATATTTATACAAGTTAACCCAGACACTCAACCCACAGACAGTTTCAAAACATTTGTTTTTATCTACTACTCCAAATACGATTGTAATGTATTTATTTATAACTTTGACATAGCAAGGAAACTTGGAGGGAAAGGAGACATTTGCTTTTATTTTGAAAATTATTTTGTTGATTTAAAAAAATAAAAACCTTAACACATGAACATTTCTTCTTAAATAACACTGTGAAGTTTCTGAGTCACATTCTATTAAAAGTGCTGATAAAATGGCCTCAGTTACTCATTTAAATTATCAGCTGAATGGGTAACAAATGAAGTAGAGAGCTTTTTAATTATTTATGAATGTATTGCTTGTGGATGGAGTGCCACATAGAGTTACCTCTCTTTTTGGCTTTGTTTTGGGAGCAGCAGTGGAATCTATGAATGAGATTAAACATAAGCACATTTACAGAAATTCTTAATGAACTTCTGGGGAAGGGCAATAAGTGCAAGGAAAAA
>NW_026750465.1:0-1644 GCF_022355385.1 Mustela nigripes
TTTTTTTTTTTTGGCTTTGGTAAATGTGGAACAACAATGAGGTATTTCAAAGAGGTGAACCTCAGATAAATTTCTCTAAGGGTGGGGTGAGGGTTACTCAAAAAGGAACTTGACAAGGCTTTTAAAGATATCGATAATCATTATAACATAACGTGACTTATTGTTACTGTGCTCTTAACTGGGCAAACACTTGTTGGCTTCTAAGAAAGACTAACATAATTCTAGATGGTTCTAGCGGCATTCTAGCACAGGGTCTCATGAGGCAGGGATTCTAGCCACTGTCTGTGCAAGGCATGAGGCCTGTTATTGATTCTATTTTTTCCTCTGCAGAATGGGCCTTTCTACATTCCAGGTCCTTTCTACCCCAATAAATAATGCGGTGATTCTCTCAGTGAGTTGTACTTTTGGTTTAAACAGCCAACTGTCTCTTAAAAAGGACTTTTGTTTAAAGTCCTTTAAAAAAAGTCCTTTTAAAAAAATCTTTTTTTTTATCTTTTATTTTTTAATCCCATATGTTTACTCTGATCGTGGAACTTTGTCATTTTGACCTTCTCTGCTGATTAAAATATTCTCTCCAAAATGTCAGTTATTTGCAGGTACTTGCACTGTAGACATTCTTTACATATTTTTTTTAAAAAATCCATTCACGATTCTTAGTGAAAATCCCGGGAATATGAAAGACTACCATTTGCTATTCATCGAACAGTTACTGTCTCCACTAAGTGACAGGGTTACAGAGAATGTGAGCTCAGAAGAGATGTAGCCTTTTTTCCACTTTCTGCTACCATGTTCATTTTTATGTTACTCAGAGGAGACTTCTTTGTAGAAACATATTATCCAATCTTTTATAAAGCTGAATTTAAATTCTGTCCCTTCATTCCCCACAACACTTAAAAAGCCAAGCAAATTTTGTTCCATTTTTTAAGAGCCTATAGATGGCATTTTTTAATGTTGCGTTTTTGAGTTTTCATCACTATTTATGTTACTTCTACTTCACAGATAAACAATTGCTAATGACAATGTGAACTTCCTACAAATGTGCAATCAAAATCCCTAGGTACACATTACTGAAGTTCTTCGTTCCTTTAAACATTATTTCCCTCTTGATATGCATTCTTGTTTTGTATTATATTGCAGTATAAAGTTTTTTTTAACAGACTGCATTTTTTAGAGTAGTTTGGGGATCAAAGTAAAATTCCCTTTCCCCACATACACACAGCCTTCCTCATTATCAACATCCTGTACCACGGTGATAATTTTTCATGCTCACTGACCCTACACTGACACATAATTATCACCCCAAAGTCCACAGTTTACATTAGAGTTCACTCTTGGTGGGGCACCAGGGTGGCTCAGTGTGTTAAGCTTCTGCCTTCGGCTCAGGTCATAATCTCACGGTCCTGGGATCGAGCCCCAGACCAGACTCTCTGCTTGGCAGGGAGCCTGCTTTCCCCCAACCCCTGCTTTCCCCACCTGCCTCTCTGCCTGCTTTGATGCCTGTCAAATAAATAAATAAAATCTTAAAAAAACCTTTTCTCATAGAGTTCACTCTTGGTATAGTATCTTATGCATTTTGACATCTGTGTAGCGATATATTTCTAAAATATCATACATATCATACAGAACATTTTCACTGGCCTAAAA
>NW_026750466.1:0-1644 GCF_022355385.1 Mustela nigripes
TGTTAGTCACCATACAGTACATCATTATTTTTTGATGTAGTGTTCTGTGGTTCATTGTTTGTGTATAATGCAGTGCTCCATGCAATACATTCCCTCCTTAATACCCATCACCAGTCTAAGCCATTCCCCCACCCTCCCTCCCCTCTGAAACCCTCAGTTTGTTTCCTGGAGTCTATAGACTCTCATGGTTCATCTCCCCCTCTAATTTCCCCCACTTCATTTTTCCCTTCCTTCTCCTAATGTCCTCCACACTATTCCTTATGTTCCATATATAAGTGAAACCATATGATAATTGTCTTTCTCTGCTTGACTTATTTCACTTAGTGTAATCCCCTCCAGTTCCAACCATGTTGATGCAAATGATGGGTATTCATCCTTTTTGATGGCCGAGTAATTTTACATTGTATATTTGAGCCACATCATCTTTATCCACTCATCTGTTGAAGGGCATCTCAGCTCCTTATAGGTTGGCTATTGTGGACATTGCTGCTATGAACACTGGGGTGCATGTACCCATTCTTTTCACTACATCAATATTTTTGGAGTAAATGCCCAGTAGTACAACTGCTGGGTCATAGGGTAGCTCTATTTTTAATAAAGGAACCTCCATACTGTTTTCCAATGTGGCTGTACCAACTTACATTCCGACCAACAGTGTTAGAGGGTTCCCCTTTCTCTGTTGCTGTCTCCTTCCTTGTCAATTTTTGCCATTCTATCTGGTGTAAGGAGGTATCTCAATGTGGTTTTAAGTTGAATTTCCTTGATGGCTAATGATATTGAACTTTTTTTTCATGTGTCTGTTAGACATTCGTATGTCTTCTTTGGAGAAGCATCTGTTCATGTTTTCTGCCCATTTTTTGACTTAATTTGTTTTTTTGGGGGTTGAGATTAAGAAGTTCTTCATACATCTTGGATACCAGTCCTTTATCTATAATGTCATTTACAAATATCTTCTGACGTCAAACTCTCTCTCTTCATAGATGACATGATACTTTATGTAGAAAACCCAAAAGTCTCTACTCCAAAATTACTAGAATTCATACAGAAATTCAGTAATATGGAAGGATACAAAAATCAATGTGCAGAAATCCATTGCTTTCTTCTACACTAACAATGAAAATATAGAAAGGGAAATTAGAGAATCAATTCCATTTACTATAGCACCAACAACCATATGATACCTGCGAATAAACCTAACCAAAGAGGTAAAGGATCTGTACTCAAGGAACTACAGAACACTCATGAAAGAAATTGAAGAAGACACAAAAGATGGAAAAACATTCCATGCTCATGGATTGGAAGAATAAACATTGTTAAAATATCTAGGCTGCCCAGAACAATCTATACCTCCAATGCCAAAATGCCAAAGGTATTTTTCAAAGTTCTGGGACAAACAATCCTAAAATTTGTATGGAACCAGAGAAGATCTCGAACCACCAAGGAAATGTTGAAAAAGAAAAATGAAGCTAGGGGCATCACATAGCCTGATTTCAAGCTTTATTACAAAGCTGTGATCACCAACACAGCATGGGACTGGCACAAAAACAGACACATAGAACAATGGAACAGAGTAGAGAGCCCAGATATGGACCCTCAACTCTATGGTCAACTAATCTTCAACAAAGCAGGAAAAAATATCTGTGG
>NW_026750467.1:0-1644 GCF_022355385.1 Mustela nigripes
CTCTCTCAGGCAGAGGGGTGCTAGGGCAAAGAAGATTTCGCTCCATGCGGGTATCTTCCACCATGCCGCGGAGACTAGCTCAGGCCTTCAGCTGCAGCATCACACACATCCGATTCTGATTTCCCAACGAATGCTGTGCCTTCGCAGAGGAGATGCCTGAGAAAAGATGATTTTGCTGTATGCGGGTTTCTCCCACCGTGATACTGGGATCAGGCAAACAGCAGCATCAGCCCACAGTACCGACTCTGATTTCCCAGCGTCTGCTATGCTTTCCCAGAGGTTTTCATCTTGGTACGAACCGCCCTTCGCTACTGCTTCCTCAGCAAGGCTTTGGTCGTTCGCTCTGTCGCGGCAGGGAAGAAAAGCCGCGGGAGAGCTGCTGCCTCTTGGGCCATGCTTTCCTGGGCTCCAAGTTCCCTCCCGGGGTACACCTTGCTAAGCCGAACTACGTAGCAGACACAGTCACAACCCTGCAGCAGCGTGCGTGGCCTAGCATGGCACTCTATGCCTATTACCATCTCCTGGGCGTAGTTAAGGCTTTGCTTTTTGTTCCGGCGCTCAGGCAGTCTCGGGGTCTAGGCCAGTGCCTTCACCACAGGAGTAGGAGGCGAAAGGATCCCTGCACACGGCCGGTGCACCGGATGGGGAACTGTAGGGGACAGTCTCCACTCCATCCCCGGCACACCCCCTGTCACCCACATCGCTGCCACATCTTGTTGGAAGATGGCATCTGACTGCTCGTTTCTCCATGTGGTTCTTTCTGCGAGTTGCAGGTAAGGCACCTGGTGGCAAGCCCAAGTCTGCCCTTGGGACAGGTGGCCAAGGAGATGCCTTCCCTTGGGACCAGAGGCACAGGACAGGCCTGCCTTCTGCCCAGACTCCTTCCTCACAGTGGAGCACACGCCCCTGCCCTCGTCATCCCCTCATGTCTCCTTTGCAGCCAGGCTTCCATAATGGACAGAAACTCCAACCTAGCCTAGGTCGGAACCTCTCCCTGACTTCAGATGCACGAAGTCCCAATTCAGATCTGCAGATAGTGCCTGCCGTGCCCTCGTCCCGAAACCTGCCGTGGCAGGAACAGCAGTCCGGTGGCAAGACAAGTGTCCGCCGCTCCCTGTCCGAGAGATGTGTGGCTCCAGAGGCCCCAGCCTGGAGGGTGTGTGGGCCAGGAGTGTGGGGATAGAAGTCTGAAACCACTAACTTGGCTTACGTTTGGGGACATAAGTATGGCAGGCCCGATCTACAGACTGTGAGGAGAACTCTTCAGGATATGAAGAAAGAGTGAGTGTGAGGCATTTATTCAGTCTTTTGTCTCTGGATTTTGTGTCAACAATGGCCTTGGATGTCGAGGAGGCCTCATGGGCCATGGACAAGTCTTCCTCTCTGTGGATTTGGCACGAACCCAATTGTTTTGGGTCCATCTTGGGGATGGGAGGAGTACTTTCCGTTTGGTTACCTCAGGTGTCCCACCAAAAGAGGGATTTCAAAGCAAAGCCCTGGGGAGGGGCGAATGGACAAACCGAACTATGGTTCGTTCCAGCCACTGAGAGGCCTTCCTTGAGGACAGAACTCACGCTGAGGGTCACAATGTGTGTTTATGCCTTCTAGGCGCTCAAGCATGGGCGGGAATCATGGTCCACACTT
>NW_026750468.1:0-1643 GCF_022355385.1 Mustela nigripes
ATTCTATGTTCATGGACTCTATTATAAATTTTCTAATTGTATGGGAAGAATCCAATAAACATAGAATTAATTGATTTGCAAATCCTCAAAGAGATACAGGATCAGGTAGTGGTATGTTCTGATTCAACAGCATCATAATGCAGCATTTTATATGTGTGGCTAATGTTTATTTTCATGAATGTTTGCTAGCTAGTCAGCCAATACAGAGAAATATTAGGTAGGGTAATTACTGACAGTTGTGTTTAATAAAATGAGAGAAAATTATCAAATGACCCTAATAATAATAATCTTATAGCAGGCTAAATAATTCAATGATAATTACAAGAATTAATCTAGCTTTCTTCCCTGATTATGACTCTTCTCTCTATCATAATGGGAGTAGCAGATTGTCTGCAATGAATTGTGAAAACCCAGCAGTGACTTTGGCAGTGAAGGCCTCCCATCAATTTTGATAGGTTAAAATGATTCTGGTTGGTCTTGAGAAAATGTGTCAATTTTTTTTTTCTGTGTGTGTCATAAAAGAAAGAAGCAATAGTAAATTCTTGCTGTTATTCCATGGAGCCAATAAAATCATACTGCCAACAAGAGGCTGTTGACACCGTAAGTGTAGTTAACTGTCTTGAAATACTAGGCATCGAAATAAAATTCCAATATTTCACATAACCTCTATTTTTTAAAGAAAAAAAACAAAACAAAACAAAACAAAACAACTATACTGCTTACATTTAGGGCCCTGCTGTTGTGTAACTATTTTTGAATATGTCTACTGTAAGTGTATATATATATTTTTTTCTGCGCAATAAATTCATTTAGAGATAAATTTGGATGCAAATTATTTTGGGGGAGGCATGGTATTTGTGGCTAGTCTTACAAGTAAAAAGGACTAAAAGAAAGAAGAAAAACATTTTTTATTACAGCCTATTTACATCTGTCCAAAGTACTTATTTACTATAATACTGACTAATGTATAATACTGTACACAAAGAAAGAAGTTAAATGAGTTAAAATTAAGTCAAAGTATAACTGGCCATTTTAAAACTTACCACTGAATCTTTCTGGTATGAAATGTGATATCTGGCAATCTGGTCCAGTTCATTACATCAGGTCATTGGTATGTTCTTATTACCATTTTGATAGCATAGCACATTTTATAACCCAGACATTTTACAATGGAACCATAGTTCCATGCATGTATTTTCAAAAGTATAGACATACATGAAGCTATGAGGTCAAAAGGGATGAATGTCCGTAGTACCATATAGACTCAACAAATAAAAGTGTCCAAGGCTCTGAGTGAGAGTTATGAATATTGTGTAAGATTAGGCCAACATGTGGTTTTGATATAAATAATCTGTTCTTAAATTAGAATTACAATCGTTGAGTACAGTTTTGAAAATGGCAGATAGATTTTAGCTATTGTTGCTCACTAGGAAAATGGAAAAATGTTTAGTTTGGTCAGATTTTCACTTAACTTCTGAAAAATCTTACGTTTGAGAGAACCCTTCTGAAATAAGGATCCTTAAAGACATAACCCCTTTGGCACAAGTTTTCAAGAAACTTGTTTGATGTTGTAGACAACTATATGGCACACGTACTGTTCTAGATGTTTCATGCCAATAATATGTAAGCCATACCAAGGCTAC
>NW_026750469.1:0-1643 GCF_022355385.1 Mustela nigripes
TATGCTGGTTTCTCCTACACTGAACGTTGGACAACATGCCAACCACAAGGTTTCTTCCATGGGTAAGGAAATGTTCTGAGTTCTGCATCACAATCACCCCTGGGCAGTGATTGGAGATAAGGTCTAGTTTCTGAAGCTTGAAAACTGTGGTAGGGAAGAGATGATGAACTAAGGCCATGGCAGGTCTGATGAGCTCAATGTGCGCTCAGCTGTCTGGGTGTTGGTCACGAGGTCCGGGCTCAGGTTGTCAGACAGTGCATTAGTGACCAGTTTAGACTATATATTTTGGGTGCATTCGAGTGACTTGTAAGTTCTTATCTGAAGAACTCTTCAGGATATGAATACTGTACGAGTCTGAGGGGACATACAATTCCCTTGGACAGGGCAAGCACAGTTGTCAGGTTTGGCTCCAGGGTCCTGAGCCTGTAGGGTGTGTAGGCCAGGGCTGTTTGGACAGTTGTCTGAAAACACAAACTTGCATATGTTTCGGGTCATAGGTATGGCAGGACTGATCCGCCTCGGTTGCTCCCCCAGATCCAGAAGATCTAACCCTCTTGTTGCTTGGAGACATTTGGGCTACCCAGCCATCCCTCCTTAGAACCCTGCTCGGAATCCTAGTCCTGGTTTCAGATGACCCTTGTTTGTCCTGGGCGGCCTACATTATTGGGAAGTCCTTGGGGACTCTGGAGGTTTTTCCTAATTTCTACGATGTGGACAATGGAATGGGCAGAATTCCCGTGGTATGGACAGGCACAGTCCTGATGTGTTGCTCCAGGGGCCCCAGCCTGAAGGGTCTGTGGGCCAGGAATGTGGGGACAGAAGTCTGAAAACAAATTTGGCTTAGGTTTGGGAAGTAGGTATGGCAGGCCCGATCTACAGACCGTGAGGAGAACTCTTCGGGATATGACAAAAGAGCGAGTGTGAGGCGCTCGCTCAGACTTTTGTCTCTGGATTTGTTGTCAACGATGGCTGTGGAATCTCGGGGAGGCCTCATGGGCCATGGACAAGACTTCCTATCTGTGAATTTGGTCCAATCCCAATTGTTTGGGGTCAATCTGAAGGATGGGAGGTGTCCTTTTAGTTTTGTTACATCAGGTGTCCCACCAAAAGAGGGATTCCAAAGCAGAGCTCTGGGGAGGGATGAATGGACAACCCGAACAATCCAATTGGGGTGAGGTCGAGAACCAAGCAGGTTGATCCTCATTTGGGGTTTATGGAGATCCCCATAGAGCAACGTTTTTCTTCTGGAGGGCCAGCATAGGGCTGCATTTTGGTTCCAGAATTCCAAGTCTTGAGGACATGTTTGCCAGGAATGTGAGGAAGGAAGACTGAAAACACAAGGTAGCACGAGGTTTGGCTGACGGCCCCTTCCTGAAGGGGGTGGGGGCGTCATGAGGGCAGGGAGGTTTCCCTATGCTGGGAGTTTTTAGCTGCTCCAAACTTCAAAGTTTCCTTATTCAGGACAGTCGAGTACTATTGGATGGTTCCAGGATGCCCCATACAGAAAGACTCAAGAGCAGGGGCCTAAGCATGGATGCCGAGAAACGCCAACTCACCTTCCCATTGCCTGGTCGAGACAAGGCACGCTCAATCTGTGGGCTCTTGGTGAGCTACCCAGAAGGCTGAGTTTAAATGGACTTTCC
>NW_026750470.1:0-1643 GCF_022355385.1 Mustela nigripes
TAAGGACCATAAACTACCTCACTATCAAAGGCCACAGTTCATTCATTCATTTGATTCATTCAAAGCAACCTAATCTTGAGTGATGTCTTAGGCGCTCTTCTAGGGACTGGTGACACGGTGAACAAAACAGGTAAAGATCTCACTTTCATGGAGCCTACCTGGTATTTAGGGAAAAATCTTTCCTTATCAACATGAAAAGGCTTTTTATGGATGTTGCTTAGAATTTCAGGTTTTTTTTTTTTTCTTGACAGTATTTCAGGTGATCATCTTTGAGGTGGTTCTCCTGAAAATCCCTTTGCGGGGTACTGATTCAACTTTCTGAGTCAGACACTTTCCTAAAGACAGGGGTCACAGGAAAAGTGACAACTGTCACTCTTGCAGTAAGAACAGGGATCACAATGCTTCAAACATAGATATGCTGCTCAGCTGTCAGAAAGTCCACAAGGCTCCAAATGTGTGTGGCCAACTAATGGAACCTGTAACTCAGAGGTTATGAGAGCAATGGGAAATCCCTCTAGTTAAGGACTCTCCTTGGCGGAAGCTTGACAATGGCCTTGATTCACTTACTATGATGTTTAGGTAATTATACACATTAAGAAAAGTGCACAAGGCACTTACATTTCCATGATACCATCAAGGATATTGTTGTTTTATTAAAATGTTACATCTAGAGCTGTAACGTATAGAGTAGTTAAATCAATCACTATGTGCTACAGGTGAGACTATTGTAACAGCCATACTTCCATAAAAAAGAAAAAAATTTTTGTGGTTTCTGATCTAGGAATCAGCCAGTGAATAATTCTATATCAGTGTCCAGTTACTGGGCTAAACATGTAATTTATTTATACTTCTGAGGGTAAGCTGAATTGTGATCACTGAGCCAGCTGTGTTCTAGTAACTACTCATTTACCCAACATAACAGATATAAGAAGGTAAAAGGCTTCTAAGGAGACTGGTTATTTATATTTTGAAGCACACCTTGGCAGGTATAACTTGCAACGTGTGCTTAGTGGTAAGGTTTCTGGTATTTACTTTCTCCTTCCCTCGGCAAGTCAAGTTAGTTAAAAAGTAACTAGAGTTGAGTCCATTGTTTTTCTTAAATGTTTACAGAGCTATAGAACTCTCAAGCTTTCTTTACTAGACAGGATTAGATCACATTAGTGATAAATATCAGAATGATTTACATTGCTAAAATGAGAACTGCCTGTCAGTTAGGAGAAAACTCATTTTTATAACCAACAGATTGGCTAGGCTAGAGATTAATGAGTGCTATGGGTGGGGTGATGAAAGTGATACATTCAATGACCTGTGGAATTTGTTCTGTAATTTCCTCACTCCTCTGGTCAGCAGAGCGTCTTCTTCAGTACCCAGCACTGCCCATAACTGCATTCAGAAAATCACTCTACAAAAATGGTTATGTTTTGCCTTTTTTAAAATTTTTTTAAACATTTTATTTATTTACTTGACACAGAGAGAGAGAGAATGAGAGCACAAGCAGGGGTAGCAGCAGAGGGAGGGGGAGAAGCAAGCTTCCTGCTTGGTGGGATTGCACAAGGCTGAAGAAGACAGAATGGGAAAGGGACAAGGAGAATAGTAGGTTTCAGCTTCTTGGAAACAGATCCCACATTTATTTCTATGTTTAT
>NW_026750471.1:0-1643 GCF_022355385.1 Mustela nigripes
CCCAGATGTAAAAAGGAACGAACAGGCCCCTAGGCACATATCGGTTCCATTGCTTTGGTTTCCAGGCATCTCTCCTCAGAGGCCTAGATTTCAATAACAGTATATGTCTGTATCTTGAACTCACCCATCAGAACAAATCTCATCTACACATGGGATACTTGCACAATGGAGTTGTGTGAAAGCCTGTCTTTAGGAGAACCCTTCAGGGACCCAGTGCCACCGCTTCAATCCAAGGTCTCCATAGACACAAAATCATATTAGGACACATCTGCGGGAGAGTCCATTTCAACGAAGCCTCCTCGGTTGCTCCCCCAGATCCAGCAGATCTAACCTGTCTTGTTGCTTGGAGACAATTCGAATGCGAGGTGGGCTACCCAGGCTTCCATCCTTAAAACCCTGCTCGGAATGTTGTCCTGGAGACAACCAACAGGTCTCAATTGTCCTGCAGAATAATCTTTGCAGTTGGGAGCTTCTCACAACTCCCATCGTGGGAAAACCCCCATGGCCTCGTGATCCACCCCCCCTTCAAGAAGGGGCCATCAGGGACTGAATGTCCAACCGGAGCGATCCTCTGATCCTCGTCCTACTTCAGATGCACGAGATCTCGTTTCAAGTCTGTAGATTGTGCCTGCCATATCCTCACCCAGAAACCTAGGACAACTTGGGTTCTCAGACTTCCGTCCTCAGACTACTGGCCCACAAGCCCTCCAGTTTGGCAATCCAGAAATACCAATCAGCACTCTGCCTGCCCTCCGAAGAAAACATTGCCCTCTGGGGCTACACGGAAACCCCAAATGAGGATCAACCTGCACGCCATTCGGCTGTACCCCAAATATATAGGCTGACCTGGGCACTAATGCTCTTTCTGACACAGCCTGAGCCTGGACCTCCTGGACCCACCCAGACAGCTGGCCGCACACTGAGCACATCGGACCCGCCATGGCTTTAGGTCGTCATGTCTTCTCAACCTCGGTTTTCAGGCTTCAGAACCTAGACCTTATCTCCAATCACGGCCCAGGTTTGAAAATGATGCTGAAATCAGAACTCTTTCCCCATGGCAAGAAACTTTGTGGTTGGCATGTTGTCCAAGGTTCAGTATCGTTGAACCCAGTGTGGCCCATGAGGCCCCGCCCAGCTTGCGGGCCACATTGGTCACAAACTCACACTGTGACCCTCAGCCTGAGCCCAGTCCTCAGTTAAGGCCTCTCAGTGGCTGGATGGAGAGACAACATATTGGGCTTGCCATTCCCTTGTCCCCAATTTTTAACCATAGTTCGGGTTTTCCCTTCAGTTTTCCCCAAGGCTCTGCTTTGGATTTCCTCTTTTGGTGGGACACCTGATGTAACAAACCTGAAAGGGGTCCTCCCATCCCACAGACTGACGAAAAACAATTGGGATCGGGTCAAGTCCACAGAGATCAAGATTCGTCCATGGCCCATGAGGCCTCCCCAACCTTCCATGGCCATCGCTGATACAAAATCCAGAGTCAAAAGCCTGAGCACGCGCCTCAGACTCGCTCATTCTTCATATCCTGAAGAGTTCTTCAGATAAGAACATACACGGCGGGCGCCTGGGTGGCTAAGTGGGTTAAGCCGCTGCCTTCGGCTCAGGTCATGATCTCAGGGTCCTGGGATCGAGTCCCA
>NW_026750472.1:0-1643 GCF_022355385.1 Mustela nigripes
TTCCTCCCTCTGAGAACACAATCTCTATGAGAAAAAAATTGTTGTCTGCTTTGTACCCTGAAGTATCCCAAGCATTGAAAATGGGGCTTGGCGAAAATGAATTTTGGGAATGTCATCAAGATCAAAAGCTTCTGCACAGTAAAGGAAACAATCAACAAAACAAAGAGACAACCAACAGAATGGGAGAAGATATTTGCAAATGACAGTACAGACAAAAGGCTGATATCCAGGAGCTATAAAGAACCCCTCAAACTCCACACACAAAAAACAGATAATCACGTCAAAAAATGGGAAGAAGACATGAACAGACACTTCTCCAATGAAGACATACAAATGGCTAACAGACACATGGAAAAATGTTCATCAACACTAGCCATCAGGGAGATTGGAATCAAAACCACATTGAGATACCACGTTACACCAGTTAGAATGGAGAAAATTAACAAGACAGTAAACAACATATATTGGAGAGGATGTGGAGAAAGGGGAACCCTCTTACACTGTTGGTGGGAATGCAAGTTGGTGCAGCCACGTTAGAAGACACAGTGGAAATTCCTTAAGAAATTAAAAATAGAGTTTCCCCATGACCCTGCAATTGCACTAGTGGGTATTTACCCCAAAGATACAGATGTAGAGAAGAGAAGGGTCATATGTACTTCGATGTTCATAGCAGCAATGGCCACAGATGCCAAACTGTGGAAAGAACCAAGATGCCCTTCAACGGATGAATGGATAAAAAAGATGTGGTCCATATACACTATGGAATATTACACCTCCATCAGAAAGGATGAATATCCAAATTATGTATCAACATGGAAGGAAATGGAAGAGATTATGCTGAGTGAAATAAGTCAAGCAGAGAGAGTCAATTATCATATGGTTTCACTTATTCATGGAGCATAAGAAATAACATGGAGGACATGGGGAGATGAAGAGAAGAAGGGAGTTGGGAAAAATTGGAGGGGGAGACAAACCATGAGAGACTGTGGACTCTGAAAAACAATCTGAGGGTTTTTGAGGGGCGGGGGTGGGAGGTTGGGTGAGCCTGGTGGTGGGTATTATGGAGGGCACATATGGCATGGAACACTGGGTGTGGTACCTAAACAATGAATTCCGATACACTGAAAAGAAATTAAAGAAATAAATTTTTAAAATTTTAAAAAGTGGGGCTTGGCTGACAGCAAAAATTCAATAAATATTCTAACATATGGAATAAAAATTCCTATTGCTAATGGACATAAAAGAAGAAAGCTGAACATGGCTAAAAATTAATGGCAGCAATGATGAGAAGGTATGAGATTTTAAGTCCATGAAGTCTGGAAGGAAGTGGAAAGGGAGAAACAAAGAAGAAAAGCATGGTACAGAAGAGTTGGAAATATAACCATATTATAGGCAACAACAACAAAAAAACATTTTATTTATTTATTTATTTATTTATTTATTTATTTTTTAATTTTTTATTTTTGATAAACATATATTTTTATCCCCAGGGGTACAGGTCTGTGAATCAACAGGTTTACACACTTCACAGCACTCACCAAATCACATACCCTCCCCAATGTCCATAATCCCACCCCCTTCTCCCAAACCCCCTCCCCCCGGCAACCCTCAGTTTGTTTTGTGAGATTAAGAGTCACTTATGT
>NW_026750473.1:0-1643 GCF_022355385.1 Mustela nigripes
ATTAGAGAAACCCTCTAGGGAGATATAAAAGCCCTTTCTGGAGAAATAAACGAACTAAAATCTAACCAAGTTGAAATCAAAAAAGCTATGAATGAGGTGCAATCAAAAATGGAGGCTCTCACTGCTAGGATAAATGAGGCAGAAGAAAGAATTATTGATATAGAAGACCAAATGACAGAGAATAAAGAAGCTGAGCAAAAGAGGGACAAACAGGTACTGGACCACGAGGAGAGAATTCGAGAGATAAGTGACACCATAAGACGAAACAACATTAAAATAATTTGGATTCCAGAAGAAGAAGAAACAGAAAGGGTAGCAGAAGGTATATTGGAGAGAATTATTGGAGAGAATTTCCCCAATATGGCAAAGGTAACAAGCATCGAAATCCAGGAGGCGCAGAGAACCCCCATCAAAATCAATAAGAATAGGTCCACACCCCATCACCTAATAGTAAAATTTACAAGTCTTAGTGACAAGGAGAAAATCCTAAAAGCAGCCTGGGAAAAGAAGTCTGTAACATAAAATGGTAAAAATATTAGATTGGCAGCAGACTTATCCACAGAGACGGCTGGCCAGAAAGAGCTGGCATGATATATTCAGAGCACTAAATGAGAAAAAC
Source organism: Mustela nigripes (assembly GCF_022355385.1). Classification (NCBI taxonomy): domain Eukaryota; kingdom Metazoa; phylum Chordata; class Mammalia; order Carnivora; family Mustelidae; genus Mustela; species Mustela nigripes. The sequence continues at coordinate 620 of NW_026750473.1, forward strand.
ATGCAGCCAACAATACTATATTCAGCTAGACTGTCACTGAAAATAGAAGGAGAGATAAAAAGCTTCCAGGACAAGCAAAAACTGAAAGAATTTGCAAACACCAAACCAGCTTTACAGGAAATATTGAAAGGGGTCCTCTAAGCAAAGAGAGAGCCTATAAGTAGTAGATCAGAAAGGAACAGAGACAATATATAGTAACAGTCACCTTACAGTCAATACAAGGGCACTAAATTCATATCTCTCAATCGTTACCCTGAATGTTAATGGGCTAAATGCCCCTGTCAAAAGACACAGGGTATCAGAATGGATAAAAAAAACAAAACCCATCTATATGTTGCCTACAAGAAACTCATTTTAAGCCCGAAGACATATCCAGATTTAAAGTGAGGGGGTGGAAAACAATTTACCATGCTAATGGACATCAGAAGAAAGTGGGGGTGGCAATCCCTATATTAGATCAATTAGATTTTAATCCAAAGACTATAATAAGAGATGAGGAAGGACACTGTATCATACTCAAAGGATCTGTCAAACAAGAGATCTAACAGTTTTAAATATCTATGCCCCTAACATGGGAGCAGCCAACTATATAAACCAATTAATAACAAAATCAAAGAAGCACATCAACAATAATACAATAATAGTGGGGGACTTTAACACTCCCCTCACTGAAATGGACAGATCATTCAAGCAAAAGATCAACAAGGAAATAACGGCCTTAAATGACACACTGGACCAGATGGACATAACAGATATATTCAGAACATTTCATCCCAAAGCAACAGAATACACATTCTTCTCTAGTACACATGGAACATTCTCCAGAATAGATCACATCCTCGGTCCTAAATCAGGTCTCAACTGGTATCAAAAGATTAGGATCATTCCCTGCATATTTTCAACCACAATGCTCTGAAGCTAGAACTCAATCACAAGAGGAAATTTGGAAAGAACCCAAATACATGGAGACTAAACACCATCCTTCTAAAGAATGAATGTGTCAACCAGGAAATTAAAGAAGAAT
>NW_026750474.1:0-1643 GCF_022355385.1 Mustela nigripes
GGCTATTCGAGGTCTTTTCTGGTTCCATATAAATTTTAGAATTATTTCTTCCATTTCGTTCTCATCTGATCTCAGAAGCTAAGCAGGGTCGGGCCTGGTTAGTACTTGGATGGGAGAAGCCCTGCTTTTTAAAACAAATCCTCATTTTGTGTTTTTTTTTATGTGGACCTGAGCCTAAGGCAGATGCTTAACTGTCTGATACACCCAGACACCCCAGGCCTGTTTTGTTTTGTTCTGATTATATACCCTGCTTTCTTTCGGTTATCTTTTGCTTGAAATAGCTTTTTCCATCTTCTCAGTACAAATCTATGTGTGCTCTTAAAGTTGAAGTTAATCTCTTCTGGAAGCATATAGCTAGCTGTGTCTTGTGTTCTTTGTTTGTCTTTTAATCCATTCAGTCATTCTATATCTTTGGATTGGAGAATTTAATCCATTTATATTTAAAATAATTATTGATCAGGAATATCTTACTAATGTCATCTTATTAATTGCTTTCCAGGTTTTTTGCATTTACCTTGTTCCTTTCTTCCTCTCTTGCTGCCTTTCTTGGTGAATTGATGGTTTTCCGTAGTGATCATGCTTTAATTCCCTTCTCTTTTTCTATTGAAAACCTAATTGAGGTTTTAATTTGCAGTTACTAGGCAGCTTACATAGATTAACATATACATAATCTATTCTATCTTACGGTGACAATAACTTCAATTTCATAAAGGCCTTTACACTTTCCCTTCCCTTTTATGTTTCTACTGCCACAAATTATTTCTTTTTATATTGTTTATTAACAAGTTATAGTAGCTATAGTTATTTTTAACACTCTCACTCTTTAGTCTTTATACTATAGTTAAGTGGTTAATAACACCCCATTGTATTAAATTGTTAGAGTATTCCGAATTTTAGTATGTATAAGGAACTTTGCCAGGGTACTACATATTTTCACGTTTTCATGTGAGAAAAGAGTGTTGTTTTACTTCAGTCTGAAGAACTTTCAGCATTTTTTGGAGGCAGGGCTAGTGGCAATAATTTCCCATAGCTTTTATTTGTCTGGAAGTCTTTGTTTCTCCATTGCTCCTAAAGGATAACTATGGTGGATAGAGAATTCTTTGTGAGTATTTTTTTCTTTCAGCACTCTGAATATATTACCCTGTTCTCTCCTAGATGATAGGCTTCCTGCTGAGAACTCTGCTGATAGGACAATGAGGGTTCTGTTGTAGGTTACCATCTCTTATTTTCTCTTGTTGCTTTTAGGAATCTCTAGTTGTCCTTGTTAATTTTTGACAGTTTTATTACAATATGTTTTGGAGAAAATTTTGGATTGAAATTTTGGGGTGACCTATTCACCTGATGAATGTGCATGTTTAAATCTCTCTCCAGGTTTAGAAATTTCTCAGCCATTTTTTAAAAAAATAAGCATACTGAGAGCACCTGGGTGGCTCAGCTGTTTAAGCATCCATCTCTTGATTTCAACTAAGGTCATGATCTCAAGGTTGTGGGATCAAGCCCTACATAGGGCTTTGCACACAACATGGAGTCTGCTTTTCCCTCTCCCTTTCTCCTTCCCCTGCTCATGATGTCTCTCTCTTTCTAAAATAAATAAACAAACAAATACAGAGATATCTTTACAAAATGAGTTTTCTGCTCCCTTC
>NW_026750475.1:0-1643 GCF_022355385.1 Mustela nigripes
TATATATATACATATATATATATATATATATATATATATATATATGAGGCCAAGCAGAAGCGTAATGAGGCTTAATATACAGAATCAATGCCGATGTGCTTGGCTGGCCATTCTTGTCTGAGACTGTCACAGAAGAAGGAAGAACGTTCCATGGAATTTGGTATGACTGCTTCTAGGTTATGGCTTTTTTGGCCATTGGTTACTGACAACCATTTGCTTAATTACCAGTGGCAATGATTACTGTTATCTGTGAGATGATTAAAACACCACTTCAAAGTAAGTTTACATATATATAAATATTATAAATAGTATATAATATATAAATAACACATATAAATATTATAAATAAAATTATATATATAAATATATATATTTAAAATTGGGCTATTAATATGACACTTGCATATTCAAAGGTACCTACCCAAAACAATCATGTTACCTGAACTCTCCATCCGTTAAGAGGAAAAGAGCGTATACTGAAGCCCTGAGATGTTCCTGCTCCCAGGCAAGGCCCTGTTGGACATAAAAGAAGAGCACCAGAGTCGGAATGGCGGATACACGCATATCCTGCCCGCAGAGGTCTCAGAAGCCGAGGGTGGGAACAGTCCTAACACAACTGTCTGGCTGGACAGCTAAGAGGTTAGCTACAAGGATCCAGGGAGAAAATAAGCCAGGTAAATGTAAGTCTTAGAAACATTTTCTTAGGTTACTTCATTGCACATCTGTCTTAAATTTGTAATATAGCCTCTTCTCATGACAAATACGGTTGAACGTCAAATTGCTGTGTTTAATTCTCTTAGACTGCACTGTAAGGTCCTATTAAAACAGAGAGATACCGGGCGCAGGGAGGGGTTTTTTCTTATTCTCTTGCTAGAACAGTGAAGGCTATGACGGTAAATCGAGAACTAACGGCTTGCAACGTTATGAAATAATATTTTCAATTTACAATCTTAAACTAAGAAAGGGTGTGAGGTTTTGTTTTTGCTTTGGTTTTTTGGTTTTTTGCCAAAACGTTGTTTCCAAAATTTCTTGTTCTTTTTAGTAAGCACAAAACTGGCCCCATACGTTTAGAGAGGGTAGAAAATTATTTTAGTTTTGCGCCTCCCGAGCAGTTAGACGCTTCTTCAGGGAAATAAATAGATCTTCCTAGTGCATTCGAAAGAGACAATGCCTTACTCAGAAAGGCATGGGGAGGATGCGGGGTGGTTGGGCCCGGAAGAGGCCCCGTTCAGAAGGGGGGACTCTGCTCTCAGACTCTGCCGGCCTCCCGGCCAGCCCCCACCCACTCAACACACAGTCAGCGGTAGACACCCCAAAGCGGTGTTGTGCTCCGGAAAGAATTACATAGCTTTAAAATTCCATGCATTGGAAGACCAAGCAACCTGGTGGTGATGGTTGAGGAATGTGCGGGGTTTGGAAATGAATGACTCTCTGTCCCAAGAGTCCTCTGGTGAGCCTTTTTCACTTCCTCTATTTTTGCTTGATTCGGCCTGATCCATTCAAAATTTGCGGAAGCCCTACACAGGACTGTGTGACCCTCGGCTCTTACATAAGCAACCTTGGCCTGCTTCCTCCTGGGGGAGGGGAGAGGGTCAAAGATGCGAAGGCTGGGGTCTCCTTCAACTTGAGCAGTCCCCCAGGCC
>NW_026750476.1:0-217 GCF_022355385.1 Mustela nigripes
TCACTCATCTCCCATCTTGGGAAAACCCCCATGGACTCGTTATCCTCACCCCCTTCTTGAAGGGCCCCTCAGGTCCAGAATGGCCAACCTGAGCGATCGTCTGATCCTCGGCCTGACTTCAGATGCACGAGATCTCGATTCAGGTCTGTAGATTGTGCCTGCCATATCCTCACCCAAGCTAGGCCTAGGTTTCTGGGTGAGGATATGGCAGGCACAA
>NW_026750476.1:317-1223 GCF_022355385.1 Mustela nigripes
CCACAAGCCCTCCAGTTTGGCAATCCAGAACTACAATGCAGCACTCTGCCTGCCCTCCAGAAGAAAATCTTTGCCCTCTGGGCCTACCCAGAAACCCCAAATGAGGATCAACCTGTACGCCATTCGGCTGTACCCCATATATATAGACGGACTAATGCCCTTTCTGACACAGCCTGAGCCTGGACCTCCTGGCCCCACCCAGACAGCTGGCCGCACACTGAGCACATCGGACCCGCCATGGCCTTAGGTCGTCATCTCTTCTCAACCTCGGTTTTCAGGCTTCAGAATCTAGAATTTATCTCCAATCACAGCCCGGGTTTGAAAATGTTGAAGACCTCAGAACTCTTTCCCCATGGCAAGAAAACTTGTTGTTGGCATGCTGTCTAAGGTTCAGTGTCGTTTAAACCAGTGTGGCCCACGAGGCGCCGCACATGATTGCGGGCCACATTGGTCACAAACACACATTGTGACCCTCAGCCTGAGCCCAGTCCTCAGGTAAGGCCTCTCAGTGGCTGGATGGAGAGACAGCATATTGGGCTTGCCATGCCCCTAGACCCCAATTTTTAAACATAGTTCGAGTTGTCCCTTAACACTTTCCCAGGTCTCTGCATTGGAATTCCTCTTTTGGTGGGACACCTGAGGTAACAAACCTGAAAGGCGTCCTCCCATCCCACAGATTGACGAAAAACAATAGGGATCGGGCAAAATCCACAGAGAGCATGATTCGTCCATGGCCCATGAGGCCTCCCCAACATTCCACGTCCATCGCTGATACAAAATTCAGATTCAAAAGCCTAAGCACGTGCCTCTGACTCGCTCATTCTTCATATCCTGAAGAGTTCTTCATATAAGAACCTAGACGGAACTCGAATGCACCCAAAATATATAGTGAAACCTGACCACTAA